>NW_009604152.1:24630-46202 GCF_000690535.1 Cariama cristata
AGTGCCAGTGCCCGGATGGGTAATATGCGAACTTACTAGTACCCTCACTGTAAAGCTAAAAATAGTTTTCCTTTAGAAACAGGTTTTATAAGAACCTCTAAACCAACAAAAGACCCAAGTCTTTCCTTTACATCTTCTTCTGAACTAATTCCTTCTGGAAGTTTAACTGACATTTGGATAACTTCAGCCAGTCTGCTTTACACATGCCTTCCATGTTCAGCTTATTCTAGGATTGATGTAACAAATCAGGCCTTTCTCAAAAACCATCCGTTTCAAGCAAAACTAGAAACCCCTTGTTATCCTCTAAGAAAGGTAAGTCTGCCAGAAATGTATCTGGGAGACATCCGGATAATAAAACGCTACCATGTATTTACACAGTGCTTGTAACTCCAGACTTAAAAATGCTTCTAAAGGTTGGGTCAGCAACAGCAGATCTATAAACTGAAAAACTCTAAGAAAAGGAATTAGAAAGAAAAAGGGGGATAGGGAGGAAGAAAGGTGAAGTGGCTCACAAAAGGCCATCAAGTCAGTCAGTGGGAGAGTTGCATTTCCAGGCTCCCAGGGCTCCTGACTCATTCCCAAGCCATGAGAGCCCGGACTCTGAGGCATCTGAACCCTGCATTCTTATCGAATCAAACCTCTGGAATTTCCCCAGCAGAAGTGCCATCTTAGTGTTGGCTCGTGGGAGAGTCCTTAAATAGGTCAAGTTTCATCTTTATCAAATAAGGATGCGTTCTTTATACATATTGATTACGAGTACTCCTTTCAATTATTCAGCCCTTTTGATTCAGAAAATTCAACACGCCATGACAAAGGGGAGAGAAGTACAATCAACTGCAGCAGACTTTCACTGCTCTTTCTAAACAACCTACATCCCAATCTGCCTCTAGTTGCGATGTCAGCTAGAAAATCAGCTTGTTAGAGGAAACGTTTAAGGCAGGGTATGTTAATACCTGTATATGGGGTCCATGAAAAAGGGTGATGGCTTAGCATAATGCAGGGATGGCTGCTGAGGCAGCTGAGACTGGGAAATCTTGGGTAAGACTTCACTTGCCATTAGCTTCCTTTCCCCATAAATGTGGTTTTTTCGTGGCTCTCTTCCTCCGTTCTGACTGGCTCGGATGCGGTTGCCAATGCTCAGATCCAGTGGCTGTTCTTCTCCTGAGGATGGGGCTGGCAGGACCTTGGGTGGCGGCAAGATTGGCTTAATCTCTTTTGGCTTTGTGGTGAGATCGAAGGGCGACTCTGAGCTGGTGCTGCCTACTTTGTGGAGGTCCCTGGGTGACTTTGGTTCCGCCTTGACCAGCAAGTTGTGATTGAGGGTCCGCTCCGTAAAAGGATAGAGTGAATGGGGGAAATTGGGGAGGAACTGAAAAGGGAACATGGAATGATACGGGAGCGAACCCATCTTTTTCTCCTGCATCCCCATAAAGCCAGGCCCAAAATATTTCTCTGCGATGGAGGCGATAGCTTTAATAGAGTCATTAGCTGCTCCTGTGGTAGGTAGCAGGTGCTCTTCGGGGGGAGGAAAGAAGGAATGCTGAGAATAGAAGAGAGGGATCTCATTCGTGTTGTTGTTGGAACTTGCAGACACAGAGCAGCTGACAAAATCTGGCTTGCTCTCCATTTGTTTGCTCTTATCTTTTGTTTTGTCCCTGTCACTCTCTGCATCACTGTCCAGGTCAGAACCGGTGCCAGTAGTGGTGTCCAGGTCTGTGCCTGTGGTTGTATTGACATCCTCAAAGTCACTGCCGTCGGACATGTCACTGCTCCTGGCTTTTAGCTTCTCCAGGTAGGAGTTTTCCAGGCTGCTTTCACATTTCTCCTCTCCTGAAGTGGCCTGGTTGCTGTTGCTCACCGCAGAGATCAGAGGAAGTGCTGGGTTCCCAAGAGGGCTTGGAAGCTTTGCTTCTTGAGTGTGGTTGAGGGGACTTTTGAGCAGTTGTGTGGGTGGTAACAAGGGGGGCCTAGGGTATAGAGATGGTGGGAAAATCCCTGGGAATCCCGGAGTGAGGGCAGGAAATGTCGGGGGGGCAGGTGAGAATGGAAGACCCCCTGGGTGCGGGCGGGATGGAAAATAATCATTAAATCCCAGGCTGGCATGATTGAGGTTGGGAGAGGGCTTTGATTTGTCCATCATGGAAGTGGGCGTTAGGGGTAGGCCAGGGGCAAAAATGCCCCCTGGGTTGTAATGGTTCTTGCCCTCGCAGAAGCGCCGGTGTTTGTTGAGAGAGGAGGTAGTGCTGAACATCTGGCCGCAGTCCTTGCATTTGATCTGGGTGCGACAGTCCGCGTGCATCCGCTTGTGACGGCAGAGGTTGGAGAACTGTGTGTAGGATTTGTGACAGACCTCACCTAAAGCATCAACAGAAACCAACAACAAAAGCAATATGAAATTAACAGGAAAAGGCAGGGAATTCATGAGGAGCCTCACCAGCATCCCCCACCCCTTCCACCCTGAAATCCCCTGAAATCTTGCTTCCCTAAAGACAGAAGAGGTAAAAAGCAGGCTACAGCTACACGCTGGACTGGATCTCTGGAAATCCACCTCCACATTTCTCCTGCTAAGGCTTCCCTCCGTAACTTTCGGCACACCGTTTGGTTTCTTTGCGCTTCAGCTCTCCCCGTATAAAATCAGGCTAATGAGTCCATCTGGCCTCTTCATTTTGCAAGAATGTGGGAACGGCCGTCTCCCTCTTTAAATGTTTATACAGGACTCAGCCTCACCGGACTGCAATCTTGGCTACATTTAGAAAAGGAAGAGGCAGCCCTGGGAATCCTGGCTGAGGATGCGGGAAGAACTGTGACAGGGAGCAGGCTGGAAGACTCCCCGAGGAGCAGCGGAGAGAGAGCGATGCTTCGTTTGAACCCCAGCCATCACCCAGCTGGCACCGGCCAGACTCACAGAGGCCACCATCTGAGAAAGGGTAACACCTTCCCCTGTCGATAAATCTCCTTCCTAGAGAATCTCTCAACAAGTGACTCTAACAGAAATCTATGGGGATGTGCTACCCTGCTCAATTTTTTTTTTAATTTTCAATAATCATGCCTTTTAATGATAATATCTATTTATATTAGCTAGTCTGCTTTCCATGTAGTCCTGGCATGAAAGGAAGCACTGAAGGCTGAAAGGAGAAAACTCAAACTTACCCTTTCTTTAATACCCTTAATAGTAAGTAGCCACTCCATAGGGATGTTCTATAAATACTTTGCCAGCCAGGCCCCAGTTCAGCTAGAAGCAGGATGAGATCTTGTATTCGTTAAACTAGTAAGACACCCTAGCAATGCTAAGTTAACGCTACACCAGCATTTTCTTTAACGACCTGTAAATACCAAGCTTTCAAAATGTGAATTTTTATGACCTTTCACCTACAGACTTTGCTGGTGTGGAAGGAACAGGGCAAAGTAAGAAAAAAATCCCATTCAAACTTTGCTACATATCAAAACACTGTAACTTTCTATTATCGGATGCCTCTTTCAACATAGGAATAAATTCTACTTCTTAGTGAATTAACACACTTCTTTCACCGGAGAACTGTTGTTATCACCATTTTGTAAATATGGAAACTGAGACAAAGAGAGGGAAAGTACATTGTTCGGAGTTGGGCAGGCAAGGACCCGAATCCAAATTCTCCTGACACCCAGTCCTCCAACTCAGTGATGAAGTGGTCCTTCCTTCCTTCCTCCTGCCCAGCTTCTACTGATAGGTACACGCAACTGTGACTTTCCCTATATTTCTTTAAATCTTTAGGATTTACATCAGTGCTTGAATATCAAATTATTGTCAGGAGAATATTTCACTGGCAGCTCTGAAAATATAAGGGAGAGCCCTTTCTATTGAAATTCAAAGCAAATGTTATTAAAATGTAACAAATTTGACATTTCGGTTCAAATGAGCACCCCAAATTTCAGTAGGTTGTTACTGAAGGGTCTGCTGTGTCTAGTTTCTTATTGCACTAGAAATTTAGTATGAACTGTCTTTCCTCAGAGTATTTCAGCCTTTCTGCTTTGACTCGGATACAGCAAAGAGCTGCAAAGGAAGCGCAGACAGAAGGAGAACAAGTAAGTCATCAGCAGAGTTGCAAGGTTTGAGGAACAGCTTTTTCAAACATGTATGCTAAAGCCACCGCTAGTTTTTGGCAATCACACCTTAAAAACTTGTGTCAGTCCTTCTGAACTACTATTATGGTTTTAGTTTTATGGCTGTTGCATATATTATTTTAGCTACCTTAGACTTTCAAAGAAAGGGTTTATTTAGGTTTTTTTTACCTCATCTCAAGATGTTTTCTTAAAAAATAACTAAACAGCGTTCTTAAAGGAAAGACTACTCAATTTATCTTCCATAAAGCCAACAATCTCTGTTTCTACAGACATTTAAGCAGAAGGGTATGTCAGCATCCGCGTAACACCCAAGTCCCACAGACTAGTTGTGTCTCTCCAGGCTGTTCCTGTGCTTTGCTTTCCTATTGCAAGAGATGTGCTTGTCACTAGAGCATCTTGGAGGGATGCAAAGTGCTGGCAAGCTCAAGCCAGGACAGCCAGTTCACTGTGGCGTCTCTCAGTTTTGATGCTACTTTAACCCTGGGTTAAAGTTGCCCCTGGGTTCAGAACAGGTGACTATTTTTCTTGTCCTGCTTGTCTATGCAAAGCCAGCACCTTTCGGGTTGCGGGAGTGATTGCGAGCATCCAAATGAACAGGCAGGTGCAAATACCTTCACGTGTGAGGATACCATGAGTAAGCTCCCTCTCAAGTTACTAATAATATCTGAAGAAATGTCACATTTGGGTGTATTTCTTTAAAAGATGTTTGTATATTTTTCTTTCCAGAACAAAACTACCCCTTTCTACTTTTAACCATCTCCCTTGCCATGTGCCAAGGGATGCTATATTGTGCTTTAGAAGGTACACAAGTTTAGAATAAATGGCTAATCTGCTTAAGCAGACTGTATCACAACTGAGTGCACTTTCTGTAGTTTTGACTGGCTCAACGCTGTGTTTGTGGTGTTTGCATTATTTTTATTGTATGCATTTGCAGTATTATAAAAAACATGTTATACTGTTCCCCTGTGGCAAAACTTTGTGAGAAGACTAAGGATAACAAAAATTCCAAGGGAATCAGGTCCCTTTTTTACATTTTCCACCTCAGGAAGAGTTGCCAGATATATATGATACTGCACAAAATTCCCTGAAGAAAATGGCTATAGGTATCAGAGCTCACATCATCACTCTAAAGTACGGAAAACTGGAAAAATTTTGTTTAAGTCTCTAGTTATACAATGATTTAGTAACTCTGCATGTGATGGCCTCTCTTGCTGTTCCGTCTTCTGCAGTTATAAAGTTACAGTTTGGTTTTATTTTTTTAAAAACCAAGTATAATATTGTAAAAAAACAAACACACACCCCCAACCCTTTTCTTCTATTGAACAGCAGAAAAACTTTCCAGCAAATCCTGCCTCATGGCTCCCCTAAAGTTGCTAATGGATTCCATATTCATGCATGTGACTCCACCTGGCACATCTGAACTAAGCAGAATCAGTCTCAAGTTGTTTTACACACTGATTTAGACTGACAACTCCCTAATTCTTATGAGGTGAGAGTGAGGAGATTATGAGAAGAAATCACTCATCTCACTGCAGCGTTACTATGAGATTCAAATTATCTCTTTCATGTGCCCGTCATCAAATGAAAGATTGCATCAAAATGAGCAGTAACAGTATTTTTTCTTCCTCCACTGACACCCATCTGATTATCTCAGAACACATTAATGAAACGAGTCTCCCAGGATACTCTTGCATACTGTTCCCATTATACCAACAGGGAAAAAAAGGCAGAAGTGGGTTCAGTGGCTTCCCTACCATAACATCAAAGCCTGGAATCAAACACAGATCCCATTCTGTGCTTGAACTACGCTTTCTGAAGAGTGTCAGGAAGTAGTCCCTAAAGTTTTTATAGTTTTGTTGTGACACAATCCACTTTTCTGCACAGTTATCAAAAATCCAATAGTTGCTGTGTCAATTAAAAAAATATACAACCCCAAGAATGACAAGAAATGAGATGAATGGCTCTCAAGGGAAAATGCCCTTTTGGAAATATTCCACTAAAGAGAGCACTAAGGATACAGTTAATCTGCTATTTATTTGGCTTCCAAGCATTATCTAGATGAAACATGCAGTAAATAAAGAAGGAAAAAACTGTTTTTAAAAAACACCTTCTTCTCGTCTCTGTGACTACTCCAAATTCTTTACAACGGCTACGGGATTTGAGGCACCCCTGAAAAACATTTCGATCAGGCTGTGTCAGGTATTTATTCATGCCACCAACATGAACATTCAAAAATTATTAAGGAAAAAAAAGACGAGAGAAAGAAAAGATATGAGAAAATGGCATCGCTAGGACTGCTGAGAGACTCAGCTTTTAACTTGTCAAGAAAGTCAAAAACTGCCATGAATGTTTACTGAAAAAACAGGGAGCATGCAAAAAAAAAAAAAAAATTGCTGCAGAATTTCATCTTGTGCTCTGACCTATAAAATTACAGTGGCTGCTCACAGAGGGACAGCTAGTACTGGGGGGCCCTGCAGGATACGTGCAATTATAGCAAAAGCCAGAGCTCTGTGATGGCCGTGACAACTTACATATGAAAGGTTTGACAGTACTGTGAATGTGCTTGTGTTGTTTGAGGCCAGACGAGGTGGCAAAGGTTTTGCCGCAGTCCGGGCAGGCATGGGCCCGCGCACCGACGTGCTGGGAACGGATGTGCCGCTGGAGGTTGCTGGGGTCGGTAAACACCTGAAAAAGAAAACACCTTGAGGGAGGAGAAACAAAGGAATAGGGAGAACAGTGTATATATATGAAAAGCTTGACTATTTTTTTCACTTTTTTGTCACCACCGCTCCTGGCATTAGAGGTGCAAGATATTCACCTCCTGCTGCAAACCGGTAATGAACCGAGCAGGGCTGAGCCATGTCCTGCCAGGCTGCTGGCACGCTCTCCGAAGTGTGCAGTGCTTGCAGTTTAACAGCGGTTCGCTTACCCACATCTGCCCTGCACAACACCCACCTGCCAACCCAGCCAACTCTCCAACACCTGGGAAAAGGCCAAAGGTGAGTTGCTTGTGGCAAGGCTGAGCTCCACATCCAAACTGAGATGCCGGGGCCAGCTGAGCACACCTCTATCCCTGTGTTACCATGCTCCACACCACGGCTGGGCCACCGAACCATGCCAGCATAGATCACTCATCCTCTGGACCCTTTCCCCCAGGTCCCAGCGCCCTCTCCCAGGCAAAGCTTCCCACGGCTACCATGTCCTGCAGCATACCTTCACACAGTTTTCACATTCAAACCGTTTCCCACTGTCGTGAGACATTTGGTGACGAATCAGGTTGGATTTCCAGTTGAAAGCCTTGGGACACTGGTCGCACTTGTACTCCCTCTCCTCAGTGTGGATTACCATGTGCTGCTCCAGGCTGGGAAAGAGAGACAAGTTGACCTGGCCTGGCAGGCAGCAGCGCACAGCCCGGGCCGGCAGCGATCCGAGCCCAACTCGGAGCGCCCACCTGAACCGGGCACTTACTGCCAAGGCATATACTGTTACAGAACTCCTGCCCCATATCGAGGAGGTTTGAAACCAAGAGAGGCGATTAGAGAAGGCGATAGAGAAACAGGCTGCGAGCCCGTGGGGTCTGGGGGTTTCCAGAACCAACTGCGTGACTGCAAAAGCCTTTGTGAAAAGGAGGTGAGCAGCACACTGACCATGAGAGGTGCAGCGACCCGCAACTACCATTTCTTTTTTTGGCATTTATTTCACAGATGGAAGCTGCCCTATTCTGCCTCAAAATGTCACTGTGTTTTACGGTATTTTTTATTAAATGCCTGAGTCCATTTACAAGAGGGGAAAGGAAGGTAAAACCAGATCTGACCCTGCCAGTTCCTGAAGGGAAAAATGAGCACTTTGTGACCAAGACTTCTATGGCATCCCCACAGGGAAAGACAAGATATTAGCTGTTGCTGCTGAGACTATCACGTTGCCGTTTTCATGGGCACAAAGCCCACAGCTTCCCAGAACACAGCAACTTAACATTGGAAAGAAACATGATAAGGTGCAAACACATTTCACTTCTAAATGTCAGACATCTTTGATTACTTAACTCGGCAATTTCAACTTCTGCCAACTGGCAGCCTCTCCCAAACCAGGAGGATGATGGCAAACCAAAGTGGCTGCTGGAATCGGGCCACGGCAGGGATGGCTTTTCAGAGAAATGCACAGGGTGCTTTGTCTTCCCTACCCCAAAGTACGGTCCCGGTGCATCAGCAGCAGTGCTCCATTGGGCCACCAAACCAGGTGTGACAGTCGAGGGAAGCCACCGTCGGTGGCAGCGGGACAGGTACGGAGCCTGGAAGACCGTTCTGTCAAAGAACGAGTGCTGTAAAATGTACTAAGCAGGCTGGAAATCCTGCACCTCTCAGGCCAGCCCTGAGAAACAAAGGAAGAACATTTGCATCCTTCGCTGCCTTCAGTGTCGTTTACTGGGAGTTACAGATGCTCCTCCTTACTGTGAGTTCTGATGAAGGACAAATTCACGTGAAATCTACCACTGCCTGAAATCTCCTGCAGACTGACATTTAACCATTCCTACGGAACTTTAAAGCATGGCTGTATTTTTTATAGGAACATTAAAACTAAACACTACTGGAAAATCCTGGCAGTCTTCATTAAATGCTACAGGACAACTTCACAGCAGAAAACCCCTGGGCATTTCCACAGAGTCTGAAGGATTTAGAAACCTAGGAATTGACTGAGCCTTGACACATCCACAGGACTACACTGCTTTCCCTCTCTTCAGATGCCTACAGGGACCTGCATCCCCAGTGGGACTGTATGGCACCAGCAGGCACCTGCCTGCACCCAGGCCAAGCAGAATGGACCTGACACTGGGGTCTTTTGAAATTCCCAGCATAAAGGCTAACTGCACCGACAATTGATCTGCACTGAAGTCTTTGCGCCCTGAGGGCATTTGCTGGCACATGAACAAGGGCAACCCTGTAGAAGGTGGCTTCATCACAAGTGGGCTTGGAGGGACTGCAACCTGCCTGGCAACTCTACATAGCAATCTAAGCAGCTACCAACCCACTACTCCCTTGAAGAACCTCCTCTTCCTTCAAGTCTGATGGTTAATATTCATGAACATGCCCCTTATAAACTGCCAATCCACTAATTTTAAAGAAGCAATATTCATTTTGCTAAAGAAATGGTGCTCTTAACACTACAAAATTTTTTACACATACAAAGAAATATATACCTTTCATATACATATACAAAAATATGTTCCTGTTAACTGTGATTTATGAGTTTATTTAGAGCAAATATGGACAAACTAATATGCTGTTTAGAGGCAAGTACTTACTGGGATTAGCAAAACATTTATTTATTTAGTCAGCTGCTAAATGCTCAATTTCAGTTCCCCAGTGGCACTCTTGATTTGATCTGTATTAACTTCTGAAAAATTACAAGACCATCTAGGTACGCTGACTGGATATATTCTGTGTTTTAGTGGCTTTCTCAGTACATAAAATGCAGCAGATTGATGGGGGAGGGATAGATGTGGACATTCTCTCCCAGCTCCACAAAATCTACCAGCGTGCAGCACACTGAATGGTGATGTTGCTGACTCTATCTTTCCCCTGTTGAAAAAATGAACTTTCTATTACTTGATTCAGAAAGCCCCAACCCAAACATTTGGAATCAATGGTCTAAAAGGCAACGTACCCAACAAGCCCAGGAGACCCTATCACAACTCCAAACATTTTCCAAGTGGCTAGTGACCTGGAGTATCTCCATCTGAGTGCAGTTGGAAATACCTTGAAAAGGCCTCTCTGCCATCTACGGGTGCTCAAAAATTGGAAATCCATGCTAGCACACACATGGACTTTTGCCTTAAGCTTGAGATATTTGTGTTGAGTACACTGATGACTGGTAAATGTTCTGTCTTGATTCCTTCTTAATTGCAAGGTCCGTAAAGTAATGGTTAGGAGCAATGATTTTGAAGAATTAAAACGGGAGAAGGTCCTGAAAACAAATGAGGACAGGGCTTGTAAAACTGGGTGTTCTGTCCTTGGCCCTTCCAAACATTTTTGATCTGACTTTGAACAAGTTGTTTGTTCATCTCTTTTACCTACGGGCACTTTAAAGCAGTGCTTGCTCCAGGAGCACTCTGCTCCGCTGCCACCAATGCTCACAACGGAGATGCTCCCCAAGGCGAGTCACAGACCAAGTCAAGGTCTGCCTCACCCACTTCTCCAAGAAATCAAGGGAAACTGGGACCTTAACTCAGCCACATCATTTGGATACCTAGAATTAGCTTCACAGACAACTCTGAACATCTTACTCTCAGGGATAAGTAATCACTAAACAGAAAAAGGGACCTAAAATTTTTCTGCTTCTCTTAACCCCCGCAAAATGGACACAGTGCCAGTCCAGGCCCCAAGGGGAGCCAGGGAATACAGAGATGTTACAAGGAGGAGAGGACATATACATTTCAAAAGGGTATTTCCTAAACTAACATAAAAACTACAGAGTGCTGGAAGCTAAAGAGGAGAAAGTTTCTAACATAGCTGGAAAGATAAAAAAATTGAAACTTTTACTAACATCATAAATATTTAAAACATTTAAAGGAAGCTCTCCTTTTCTTGTCAGGTAAAAAAATTAAAGAGAATTGCAGCCTCCTAGTATCTAATCAAAAGTAGCCAACGTAGAAACACAAGGTGAGGAATAAAGACACCCAACCGCACTAACAGAACCACTGTACAGACATCACTGGCAGATAGTATCTACTACCAACTTTTACAATGCCCACAACACAGCCAAGAGCCAAGCTCTTCTCACTACAGATAAACTAGTGGAATGTTCTTTATGTTTCACCTTTCTCTACATTTTTAAAAATAGGTGTTTTTCTTCACTTACCTAGATAAAAGATCTGAAAGTAACAACATAATTAAGTTAAAAATGACTAATGCTGGTGAACACCATCTTTTTAAATTTTTAACTGAAATGAAACAGGTCTCATGCTGCCTTTAAGCTCAGTGTTTTTGCTCTACTGATATAGTACCTGACAGAAGACTGCCAGTTCTCACAATTTTATAACAAATCTTACTATGCGTGGTGTTTGCTCATCTAAGAAGTCAACTGAAATGAATAGGTGAGAACTTCAGCCTCTGGTAAACAGATAAAACTCTAGTCCGTATGCTGTGGAGAAAATCTTGAAAATACAGCCCAGGAGTTAAAGGCTTAGGACGCAAATAAACACAATCCTAAAACTATTTAAAAAAACCCTCAACTTTTTAAAACTGGCTCCTAATACTTCACTATGAGAGTCTCACATTGCAAATGAATCCAAAGTCTCAAAGATCTCTGCTGTAAAGTTGCATTTGATTACTACCACATTATGCTCGAAAGATGCAAATTTTCACTTAAAACTTATTGGTCCAAAGAATTTTTCCTTTTAAAAAAAAGTTTAATTCTTGTTTAGAGTTACCTTATAATAATAATAAGAAGAAGCAGCGAATAATTATTGCAAATAAAAATATGAGCTGGAGGCTATCCTATCTTCTTTTTCCCCTTTTCACATTTTTATTACAAAAATGCTTGATGAACACAAAATTTTTTCATGAACATTTTTTTCTCAAAAAAATTAAAATAAAAAATTTGATTGGAATAGAATTGTTTTAATTGCTTCTGCAAGGTGAAAGAGGAGCTTATGACCATGTTAAGTGTAACAACGCCTCTTTATACCCACTGATCGCAAATGACCAAGAATTACATATTAAAAAAAGTCTTCATGCAAATATTGGCAGAACGTAATACCACCAAGCGTTCCCTCAGAACCAGATCACACGTGAGCAGCTGCAGCAGAGACACTAACCAGGTCTATCTAACCTGTCTGTCACGGCCTTGAAAAAGTCACAGGGAATTCAGAAAACAACCATTTAAACTTTATATTGCCAATGATCTGTGGAAGCTTCTACCAACAAGTAATGGAAAACACCACAGTCTACAAAATCAAGGTGAAATAAAATGCTGTCCAATGGCTGATGAGACTGAAGAATCCTAAAAATGACATTCCTTAACCCTATGGAGAAAGGAAAGGTATAGCTCCATAGCCCTCCTCAGCTGCCCAGCTCCCGCCTCGGTCCCACATTTCCCACCATCGGCCAGGACTGTGCAGGAGTAACGGAGCGGGGCAGGCCAGAGGAGGGTCTGGCAATTTTCCAGTACCTGTATTTATTGGGGAACATCCTCTCACAGTCTTTGCACTCATAGACCTGTCCATCTCCGAGACCTTCTTGCTTGATCTCGTCATTCAGGGTCTCATAGAGGGAGCTGACAGCATTGCAGGCGTACTTCTTGTGTCGCCGCAGGTCCAGCTTTGACTGAAAAAGTTCATCACAGTCCTCGCAGCGAAATGTGTGCTCTTCTACAACAGACAGAGAAGATCATTTTGTGGATTAGGAAGTTCAAGCAAGTCTAATCATTTCATTCAACACCGGGCTTGTAAAGAAAAGGTAATATTCTGTGAGGATCTAACAAACAAAGAAGAAATCTGCAAGTGACAGGAGAGAGAAACCAAGGTAGGCTGTGCTGGCAGATTGCTTTCACTTTAAGCATTAAAAAAAAAAATAAAAAAATCACACAACCAGGAGAGACCTTGTTTTCTTTTGTGTCCTGGCCTCTGCCGAGACGTAGAGACCTACCAGAATTAATAGATACACAAAATACTGGGGCTATTCTGGAGTATTGTGTTTGCTTGCAATGAGATTTTTCTGAAAATACAAATGATCTTTTCCTCAAAAGGGGCTGCCAGGCAAAAAAGGAACAAACCATACGCAGCTAAAGACAGATACTGGGAAAAGCAAATTGCCACAGCACAAACCTGGAGAAGCTCCTTTCTAAGAAAATGTCTCTCTAATGTTATCCTCTTAACCTGTCCCACCCAACTGCAGAAGCACAGCGCGCCATCAAAGCCGAGGAGTTCAAAACCAGAGTACCAGGGAACAAAACAAAGTGAGCCAAATTCTTGGTTTTGTGCTGTGTTCTTTTTTTTTTTTAAAAAAAAAACGATCTAATGCACATAATAAATTATTGTAGTCAAGGTCAAACAAATTAAAAAGAGGGCAGCTATTATTAAGTTTACAAGGCAGCATCCTGACCAGAGTGCCAAGCCAAACAATCAGCTCAGAGCTGTAAATTTTCCAGGAGAACAACCTCTGCGAGGGAGTCGGGATACCTCTGGGTCTCTGGACCCAGCAGCCAGCTTGCAACAGCAGCTTTCCAGCCACCGCTTCGTCACTGGTGCCGCATTTCCCTGTCCTCTACCCTCGTCCTCTGGTCGCCAGGGCTCTGTTTCGTATTAAGTTTTATTCTCTTTTTCTGATAACTTTACTTTCAAAAGGAAAGCTTGTGGTAAAATGCATTAGCTCAGAGGGAAGAGTGGAAATATTCTAAGAGACACAGCCAAAGGCCAATGTTGTGATGGAGCTGATCCATCCCCCAGCGCTGCTGCTCTGTGGGAAAGGGGATGTCGGGGTAAGACGCGGGCGGCACTCACGTCCTCGTGGCTGCTTCTCTGCCTGGAGCCGTTTTCAAAATCTGAAACCTTTCTCAGCAAACCCTTGGTTTAAAGTCCCCCATGCACTTGTTTGCCCAAAGTTTTGCACAATTACAACCACTTAGGCTGTACTTTAAAGCCTGAAATTTTGTCTTATATAAATCAGGGTTAATTTTGTTAAAGGTTTGACAGGAGCACAAGCACAGGCAGTGTCACACCAGAGACCGCCGCTTCCCCGCCTGCACTTGGGCAATAATCTCCTCTCTTCGTTTCTCTCAATACAGTCTATTTAAACTCAGGTTGTGGTTTTCGACCCATGCCCCTGCGCACTGAGGAGTCTGCGACTTGCCTCTGCGGTGACGAAGAAAGACAAGATCCCGTAAGCTGCTACAGCAAGCTATGTAGGCAGATGAAACCCAAAGTGGTCCACACCTACACGGAAAGTATCGACATGCCCACAAACTGGAAAAAGTCAAACACAGCTAAAAAAGAAAATATCACCAAGACACAATCAGGAAAGCCTTGCTATTTATCCAAGCAGCATGTCTAGTGGTACTAGACCCCGTTTACACAAGGAACAAACAAAATACAGAGATGCTATAGGATTTCCTGAACTGCAGAAGAGAGGGATGTAAAAAGACATAAAATCCAGCAGGTCAACATATTCCTTTTGGGGGGGAAAGGGATTTTAACTAAAAAAGGAGATCTAAGAGAAGAACATACCCGTATCTTTCCCATTTCAACTCATTTTGACAGATCACATACTCTGAAATTGCTATCAGCAGCCTCACAATGAAGTGGATCAGTGCCTGCTCTACTCCTTAGAGAAATTCTGTTTACTAGCACTCTGTAGAACAGTACCAATACGTATCTCATGTGTTTTATGTCCCTGGGGAGGGAAACTTGGAGATCAGGATATAAAAATCTACCTAGCAGTATCAACAGACTGTGTATAACCTACCATTAAAACAATCCAAACTACTTTTTATGGGGCGAGGGGAAGAAAAAAAAAGAATAGTAGTATCACAATGTCTTGTTATTGCATTCTACTTGTAACAACAGCATGAAGCATATAATGTTACCTAGCAAAATTTAAGTTTTCATCTGCACATGTTTATGGACCGAAAACATCCTTAGCATGAGGGCAGCAAGCGAGGGGGGGCAAGGGCTGTCATTAGGTGCGTTTAGGTACCTTTTCTTTCTCCACACATCTGTAACTCAGGTGAGAAGAGACAAGCCTGACAGCATCAAGTGTCCCAGACGTACGCACAGCATGGGCTCAGGCAATAATCTCATCATGTCATCTCTCCTCGTTGTTAATGAATTCACGTTAGCTCTGAAACAAGTGTTTATCTGCTACAACGTTCAGTTTTCATAGTCTTAGACGTCAAGCTGTACTCAAAAGTGTCACTGGCACTAACAAACATGACCTTACTTTTGTTCTGGTTTCGACTCCTGGAGACGTACGTGGGATAGAAGTTCATTTGACTCATGCCGCCCACTGAACTGTGGAGTAACAGGATAAATCCCTCACTAACTCCAGATAACGTGGAACTGCTCTGGCAAGGTGTTGGGCTACCTCAGAACTCACCCTGCAAATCAAATGTCGTTCCTCTTTGCTCTTTTGTAAATACAGTGATGGCTCAACGTGAACAGGCTTTTTTGTAGAAGCGACCGAAAGCCCTCCGGACTGGGAATTCCCAGGTACCTTCACCTCTTATGAAACTCCTACAAAACACCCAGCATCTCTCCAGCTCATACTGGCAATTCCCCAGAGCTGAAACCTTGGAATGGAGGAAACTTTTTTTTTTTCTTCTTTTTTTTGACTTCACAGAAAATGCATCAAAATACCTTCTGTAAATCCATACAAAATTCTTCCTACTTCAGTTTGAGATATACATGATTAATTGTATCTTATTTCACCCTAACTAGCCTCTAGGAACCAGAAATCCACTTTGAGTTTGGAAACCTAGCCATGGAGAATACTTTACTACATACCTGGCTAAAGATGGACAACTCGCAAGCACCCTCTCCCCAGCACACAGCCTGCTACAGCACTGCCTGCCGTTACCAACGAGGACAACATCTTTTTGTCCTTTCTACGAGATTACAGAGTAGGTGCGTAGACAGACAGATGAAATACATTAAGAGCTTCAGTAATACCTGTTAGAGAAGAGATTTTGCTTCCAATTCTCCCTGTCCCTTCTCAGCAGAATTACAGATCTCACACAAATTACACACAATATAACACGATCCTCAGTTGGTACAAGCTGGAGTAGCTACGTTTATACAAGCTGAGGAGCTGCCCCATCAGACTTTTATTAAGAAATGTAAGAAATAAGATAGCTCAGCTGAGGCATGTGCATTTTTCGCTTTTGCATTTGCATACTTTCAGAGCTACCCAGATTCTACAGCTCTAGCCCATGTACATCACTAAATTGAAAAAAAAAAAAACCCGTCTATTTTGTACAGGCTTACGCTTCAGTAATAACAACATTCCTCCTCCTCCTCAAACACAACAGCTTTTTCATAGGATGGATGATAAGAAAAGAAATGCATGTGCTGCAGAATATCTGTGTCTGGAAAAAGAAATTTTTATTGAAAAGAAGAATTAGGGAACTGACAAAAATACTATTAAAAGCCTTGTAGTCACATGTTATACATGTTGCCACTGGTTGCAAATACTATTTTGATGCTCAGACAGGTTAAACAGAGGAAGAACTCACTGGCTGGTAGACCAGTTGATTATACCATATCAACATCCAACAACCATTCCTCTGGCATTCCCACTTCTGAACTTTAGAAGATTAAGAGATCAGACTTCTCAATAAATACCACTGCAGGGAAAGGAACTGACCTGTAGACTAAGGGCCAGACCATCACACTGTAAAAATGAAACCTAAGTAACAAAGGACTGAACTAAGAAGACCTGGTATCTATTTTGTGTCTTCAGATCAGACATGCAGTTTGTAGACCTCAGGTTCATTAAAGCATATTTTTCCTTCTTTAAGCACCAAAAATAAAAATATTGCCCTTCAAAACAAGTTCTCATTAAAGTTTTCTTCTTTCTTTAAGCACCATGAATGAAAATACTGCCCTTCGAAAAACGTTACTACTTCAGGATCTCACAGGGAGAAGGGGATAAAAAGAAAAGAAAAATCCAGTTACAAAGAAATTGCTGCCTGTTCTCTGTGTCTTGTTTGTGAAATCTATGGTTATATGTGCCTATCTTAAGTTCCATCAGTAACACTCAGGACAGGAATGTAACAGAAAAATAAATCAGTGCCTAATAGCTTTCAGAGAAACCAAGGGGAACACAATTATGTGGCATCTACATGCTAATCTACCAGACTTGAATCTCAAAGGAGTTCAAGTGCCCTACTCAAAATTCCTGCAGTGATAAGGGGTCTGCTGTGTTTGGCTGGGGTTCGGATAAAAGATTTTTATGATAATTATCTTTGTGTGGAACAATTTTGCATTTTCTTTCTTGTTAATTCAGAATCAAAGTGGGGATGCAAGGCAGCAGGAAGATAGCACTACTGAAAGTAAAAAGTATTCAGAAGTCAAATATTTAATGTTGGGCTATTATAATCTGAAAGCGATTATGTCGCAAAAGCACTAGACGTTACCAGGAAGATACAGCTAAACACTACGCAATGACAAAGACGGAAAACAAGGAGCACTTTTTGTTTGTTCAAATAAAAGTCTATTAGAAACAGAAACGCAACACAGCAGTGAGTTTTCTTTCCGATTTCTCCCTGACATCAAAAAAATGGTATGTGTTACTCCATCACTGTGAAAACAGAAGTGATTCATCTCTGAGTGTTGATCTCAAGAAATTATTAACTTTTTTGAGGAGAACACTGAAAAAATAATCCCAAACCTGACATTTCGGTGAGACAGCAGCTACTGCACTGGCTTTTCACTCACTTCACCCACGGACCTTCAGCAAAAAGAGCTTTCAGCAGCACTAATCCTCAAACTATCTGTTTTTTCAGAAATATTTTAAACTAATTGTGCATGTACACTCTTAAAGAGTTTCTCTGCAAATTTCAATCTGAAAATTATATTCACATACAAGAAAATAAATGTACTGTAGGACATCCAGGTGAGACAACTCAAATTTCACCAATTAATTATGCAGAATAGTATTTCCAACTAAAAGTTTAAAAACGACTGGTGGATGAGAATATATTTATAGAAATTAGTAATCAAATAATAATGTGAAACCTGCAACAGGCTCTACATTCAATGAATGAACAGAAAAAGACATAAGTAATATGCCCTAACAATCTCTTAAACTTGAGAAAATTCATGTATCTTTTACGTTGTTCTCTAACTTTCACCGTCACCAAATGTCAAGGGAACTAAGAACCCTAAAAAATAGAGCAGAACTTTGCAAGTCCGGACTGATTTCCATTTCATTCCAGGATCACAATGTACTTCACATGAAGTTAAGTTTCTGCAGTGCTCTGTTATGACAGGGTTTAGTGCTCACCTCAGGACTTGCAAACAACCATTTTAAAATAAGAATCCGTACAATATTTGATTACTGTAGATATAGCTGTGCTGTCATCTTCTCTTTATAGTATTTTGGGGAACAGTGTAGCGCATCTTTCCCAGTTTTCCTAAGAGATCGCTTCCACTGCACAGAGTGTACTGTCAAGCTCTGTCACTTGCAGTGAAAGAGGGGGGATAACAAACATTAGTCAGAGACACAGACGAATGTTGAGAAAAGCACTTTAACAAAGGGAAAAAAAATCCTGGCAACACTCTCAGATTGCCAGAATATTTCAGGCCATGTGTCCCGTTAACCTGCTCTCCTGCTGCTGACAAGAGCCAGCAACAGCTACTACAGAGAAGCATGCAAGGACCCGGCAAAGACCAGGTGAGCAGCAACCTGTCCTCAGGGAATGCCGCCTCCGAACTGCCTTGCGGCCGCCTCTTCAGTCAATCAGCTCAGTCTGTGCTTCCTTCCCAACTCCCTGAATTAGATTTGTAACCTTACCGTAGGGATTCTGGCTTTTCTTACTCTGCAGTACCAAACATTGCTGTTGTTTGTGAAACTAAAACTGAACCCAAAGCTTTCAACAACCTAACAGAACGACAAGCAGAAAGCTCCATGCTTCTTCTTATTAAAAAGGTAAGTACTTTATAGCCATCTTCGTGTGCCATGAAAAAGGAAGGACTCAAAAGTCTTCTCTTTTCTTTCTCTTTTCTTTCTCTACATGTCCTCTTTTCCCATCCCTCTACATGTCCTCTTTTCCCATCTACATGTCCTCTTGAATTTCACATAGCACCATTCCAGTCTAGGAAGAGAATCCCAAAACCTTAGCGCATTGCTCCTTGCTCTAGCTTACCAGACAACGCTCACTTAACCTGGAAATACGAAGAAGTGAATAAGGCTTAGTCTTTCAGGTTGCTCCACATGCAACACGCAGGTAAGGAAACTTCTCCCTCTGCGAGCCTATTTCAGCTACGCACCTTGTCTGGCAATCCCAACTCACTGCAAGGCAGGAGAGACATTGCAGTAATAAAAATGTGACCTTTCTTTTAAAAATAATCATTCTTTTTGGCTTTCACTGCATCATTTCAGGGTTACAGAGGTGTCTATGTTCTACATTCCACCCTCTGCCTGGACCCCCTTTTCCATATCATCTAAAGCTCTCAAGAGCAGTGTTCTGCAAGCCTTCGGATGGTGTGGCCCATTTTTATTACACTCAAAGAAACATGACAACCTTGGGGATTAAAAAGGCACCTCCAATCATATTCAAAACCACAATGTTCCTCAAAGAGAAGCAATAAATTAATCTGTTGCATGCCTTGAGATTAATAAAAACTTGCTTGCTATCATTGACTGAGCTACTCTCACCAGAGAAAGAGTGAAAAAGAGCACAAAATATGAACAGTTACAAAAGGGGCAGGTACCAGATCAGGTTTTTGTCCCAGTTCAGCACTAACTGAGGTTCCCAACATTCCTAGGTTTGCTGGTGAGAGGTGCAAAAAGGTCCTATCTAGCAAAACGAGGCCTTACCTTCCATGCTGGGCGCCATGTTCCCAAGTGAATAACCACCTTCCTTCAAATACACCAAGAGCTCTTCTCCTGGCTCAATTTCTTTAATAACTTTATAATAGATCTGGGAATCAGAAACAAAAATTGAGACACATGTTAAATATGCAAAGACTTGCATTTTACATTTTAACCAATAACTCAAATTATTCCAGCTAATAGGGGAGGCTGTCACTTGATTTGTGTGATAATTGCTACTGAGAGCTCTTTTTTCCTGCCTTTATTTTACTCTATGTGTGTCGGTGTTTCATGTGGTTTGGACAATAAAGTAGTATTTACAGTAACAGCCTCTCTCGTTCAAATTACACAAAATCTTCCCATTGTCTTCCCTACCTCCTATAAGCTTAGTGTATTTTTTATGGGGAAGGGAAGATTAAACTGATGGAATTGATGCATTTACATCTCTGCTTCTCTAAGTCAAAACTGGCCTGATGATTGGAGAGCTGAATTAGTGTATCTTCATGGAATTATTCTGTAGATTACTCTCACCTAGAGCCTGAAACACCTGAGCCCTAAAGACAAGATCTGAACCATCCCCGGTGAGGAGTTTATCCCCATTCAGAGTTCCTGTCTAACCACAGCACCTGGACCTTCAGAAACGTACGGAGTACAGTACTGTTCACCTACTGTACCTTCGTCGTTACGCTGGAGGACGAACTCAGAAACAGAAACAGACTTCAGACAAGGGCAGAGACCGTATACCAGCTGTGTGCCCCATTCACGTTGCCATTTAAAGTGTGTAGAACACAGTTTAAAGGATTCCTAGGCCTTACACAGGTTTCCTGAACCAAAATGAATTCTCGCACTCCAAGGATTCATTTCTTAGCAAATATTACCCCGAGAAAGAAACCCCCTTCATCCAAGGCGCAACAAAGCATAACATTGCAAGGCATCGACTTATTATTTCTTCCGTACCACACACTCATCGTTACTGTTCTACCCCCAAACCAAACAGAAAGCACAGCAGTACGTCCAGTGACAAGTGGGTTACATGCGAGCAGACCCCAATGGCCTCATTCCTTCTGACAAAACGGCAGAGTTCGTGGGGAGGAAGAGTGTGCTGATAGCGGCTTATTCGTATTAAGAGGCACAGCTTCCTGGTTCCCTGTAACAACTGATAACTAAATCGTATTGACAGTGGCTGCATGGATGGGGCAGTTCTGGGGATGGAGAATGAGATCAATAATTTCAGCTGGGAGGGCATTTCATGAAGAACTCCCTGCAAAGAAAATCACAGAAAACAGCAGCAGAAGGAAAACCACAGCAGGATGGTGAGTTTGTGTGATGGACACGAAATCCAAGAGACTCAGTGTCTTCCATACGTTTTCCAAATTTTTAGAGTATGCTGGACCCTGTCCTCTTCTGGCAACAATACCGTGAGAATTCAACAAATAGTTATTAACTGCAAAGTTTTATTAGTGCTGCCTTTAATAGCAATGCATGAAATTCCTTTTGGGGATATCAACTACAATTTACCCAGAACGATTCCCTAAATTAGCTGCCACTCAGTTTCTGCCAATCTATCACTGATAGGGAACAAAGACACAAAACTCTTAAATGCCCGTGTGGGCTGCGTTAACAGTGTCACTCCGATACATTTTTTCCTCCCAGAGCCTCCTTCTTTCCTTCCTTCGCAGGGAAGCATGAGGCCTCGGCAGACGCCGGGCCCGGCAGGAGCAGCAGGTGCCCGGGCTCCTCCCTGACTTGCCTGCTCCATCCCAAGTGCCGATGCTGCCACGGCTTGCACGGAGACGGGGCACTGCTCCCCAGAGCAGCCTCGGTCAGTTCGGCGGGTACAGAAGAATCCAGTTACTGCTCAGAACTTTTCCTCCAGATTGAGTTCAGGAAATTCCCCGCAGATTAATAATCCGTGTTGCAACCAAATATAAAAATAGCCATTTACCA
>NW_009604153.1:0-8668 GCF_000690535.1 Cariama cristata
TGTTCTAAAGATGCACAAAGATTAAGAAAACATAAAAATGATGCATATATATGCATATATATAAAAATATATACACTTGTATATAGATATTAAAGTTGCCAGAAGGCTTATGCTTTGACAGAATCTCATTACTCTCAGATATCACAAGGGCTGATCCTTAAGAGCAGACTTTAACATTGTTCGGGTCAAATGTATCCCTGCTGGAACTGTTTCTATATCTTTCAGCCTCTGACAGCCTTTAAGAAATCTTAATTGTATACCTTTCCAAATAACAAACCAACCTACAAACTGACCTTACTAAGAGCAGTAATTAGGAAGTGAGAAAGCTGAGCTCACAGTAAGAGGATTTCTTTCCGAAAATACATTTCAGAAGGAATACAGGAGGACAAACACTAGTATCAAGAGTTAATCTTGACAGATCAGGACCTTTTCTTAGATTCTAGGAGAAAGACCGTCAAATTGCTATTTCCAGTTACCAAGAGATTTCAAATACAGATTACAGGATTGTTGCTATCTGTTCAATGAAAAGGACACTGTTTTACAATTCTTTATTTTGCCTTACAGCAAAGATTGCCAAAAGTAAAAAGACCACATAGGGCAACTAAAAGCATGTTCTTTCTTCCAGGCAGAGAAAGAGAGAGAAGGAAAAATAGATATCTATGGATGACAGTTCATCCTACTGAAATAGCTCACTGATGATGGCTCGCTAAGCCATACTGAGGCCAAGAACTGTTGGGCAGGGCCCATGCTCCTTGGGTCATTCACCAGCTTTACCTCCCACACCTTATAAACTCTCTCTTGATCCCCTCCTCTCCAATCAAGGCCTCAGATTCAATAAAACGCTTTCTATCAAACTCTTTCCATATTTTCTCTTGCCCTTGCTTGCCTGAAATTCCCCATTACCCTACATAGCCTGCACAGGGTTGGTACATTACAGTATTTTGTTCAACCTTTTTCAAGTAATGCACATGGTATTGCTGACTTTATTCAAAATTACACGTGCTCACTTACCCAGAAAGGTCATGCTTCCTACAGGTATTTTGGCAGTTAGTGAAACATTTGTTATGATTCAGTCAGTTCTAGCCTCAGGGTTTTACTCACAGGACAGACAGTATTTCGCTCAGTGTTTCTATAACATTCTATCAGATGCAGTTCTTTATCCAAAAAAAAGACAGAATTAATATTTTGATCTTAAAATATCACTTATTTTTCCCATGGCTGCAAGTTAAGCAAAGTCCTAGTGATTTCTGATGGACTGTTAAGTATAAAAAGTCATCACCAGGGTTCCATTTCAAGCCAAAACTGAAGAAATCAAATGGACAAAGTAATCCCCCAAGTGAAACACTTCAGTACAAATGACTAGAAGCAGAGTATTCTGCTGCTCAAACATCTGATGACTGCAAGTTCCAGCCGTGCCTTGCTGAATTCTGGCAGCAGGCAGGATTGCTTAGTCTATTATTGTTAAGCCAGCAGGATGACTTTGTTATGGCATGAGATGTGGGACAGCTTTCTCAAATGCAGGCAGCTATCAGAACCAATTGGTAACTGAAGAAACAGGACTCCACTTGAATGAGCTTATGACCTGCTTATCTATAGGTAGACAAGGCACCAAATAAGAATTGGAGTAATTTGTGCTGTAGGATATTTAGATTTTGATTCAGCACATACCACTGTCTCTTCAACCAGTTGTGGATTCTTACCCTGCTGATCTGGTAAAATTAAGCCTTTTCTGTTTAATAAATTGTGTTAATAAAGTATGTTTCTACTGTCATATGACAATAGTAGAGATTAATTAAACATTATGCCTTAAGTGAAATATATTCCAGCCAAAGCATAATATATGATACAATACTCATGCTTACCTGGTATGTCATGACTCAGCAGCTGTTAGTCCTTCTTTTGAAAATATTAGCTGGTACTTTGGTACTTCAAGTGAAATATGCCTTTAGATGTACTTTAGTGGTTGAAGATTGTACGTGCCACTTCAGTATAAGCAAGCTAGAATTTCATTATTTAACTATGTCCTTTAATTATGGGATTAATCTTCAAAGCATTATGGAGTACATTTGCAAAGTCACAGAGAGAATAAAAGGATTATAGAGGATAAAAAACATACAGAGCGTAAGAGGTACCAACGGTATAAGTGAGTGGTGATAATGAAAAGATGCACATATGCTAAGGCTATATTTATACACCAAGTTTACACAGCATATGAATGAAGCAACCGTGATCCTTCTGTCCCTTTACACCTGCAAAACATACTGTGCCACCTGTTTATACTAGGCTATTCTAATCAGCTCTCTCCTAAAACTGCCTGTTATGTGTCAGTTGTGGTCATCCTCAGTAGGGGAGCTTCCATATATTATGTGAGCCTTCTCAATTATAGTTCTTTATTCTATGGAATCAGATGGTGGGAACTTCTGATTTACTGTAGTGTCGCCACAATGTTATTAGACTATTAAGTTAAAATATCTTACTTTTCACTCATTAAAAGAGTGAGCTCTCCCAGATGACCACTATGGACGTGTATCCTTGCCTCAGCATTGTAGAGGCTTAAAGAAGTTTCATGCGATTAAGAATCAGTCCTCATTCATGCTCATCTTAGCCTTTGGAAATTGACAGATATACTTTAGAATCATTTATTTAAATTAACATCACATAAGGAAACATTACAGTTTTGAAAGTATTTAAAAATGCATTTTTACTAGCAAGTGAAAGAGGTACATCAAATCAGACTGTCTCAGGTTCCATTTCTTCCCTAATTTTGCATTTTTTATACCCACCTGATAGAGCTAGCCACCCTTAACATGTGCTTTGTTCCCAAAATATTTAAGATAAGGACAGTATCTCAGCTGCATAGTGTCTGCATGCTATTTTGACCTCTGAGAAACTATAATGAAATGCATGTAAATGCACAATCCTTGCAATTTAAAGCTATATTTTGAGTTAAAAAAAAATACATAAAGATTAGTCAGATATTTTCTTAGTCAAGGAGATACGATCCCATTTCTGTTTAGAAGTTATTGAAGAAACCCATTGAATTAGATTTCTTAAAACTAATACTATCTTGCTGAATTCTCTAAAGAAAATTCAATGTGGAATCTGATGACTTTATCACATTATTTACACTTAATCATTTCATGTACACCTGAAAAGGAAATGAGAAAGAAATTATTTCTAAGATCGATTGACTCATATTTACATTTGCAGTATAGATAACAACAATGCAAGAAACTCAGCCGTCTCTGAAACAAATCCCAAGGAAAGAGCAATATGTTGCACCACTTGTGAGGAGTTAGAGCAGACCAGACTGGGACCACTCTTGACCTCAGGCAATGCACACTACAATCATGTTGCAGATAACCTCAACCTCATTTTAGCGTAGTTAGTCTGGTACAAAGAGCAGGGAAGCTTTAAGGGATGAACTAGGTATACCCATCCAATGCTGGTGCTGAGAAGACACATGCAGCCCAGACTGAAGCTCATGCCATCACAACAGCATTTTATCCTCAGAAAAGCCAAGTGTTTAAATAGCCAAATCTATTTAGATGTGTTGCCATATTCTTTTCAATAGGCAGTTAGATGATCACTTATTGATACAGGCTGACTCATTGCATTCACCAGTTGAAGCAGGACTAAGTGGGGAGAATTAGGTGGAACATTTTCCACATTTCTGGACTTGCATAGAGGCTAATACAATAATTCTGGTTCCCACACTTTCTGATATATGGTTGGCAGATCAGAAGGCAGGGCACCTTGAACCCTCTGACTCCTCATGTGGAAGAAAGTTTACAAAGATTACAATCTAATTTCAAAAACAGATCAAAATGGTTTGGGCTTTGGTACAAAAATGTGAGATGCTGGAATATTTGTCACAATATCTATTGCAATTTTGCATCCAAAAAAGTTATAGTTAAAATCAACTGGATTTGCAGTTGACAGACAAAGAAAAGAAACAAGTAACTACCAGACTCCCTGAATTTTCTGTCATGATACAAATAATCTACCTCTAAAGGAAACAAGACAGTTATCTTTTTATTAGCAAGGCTCTTCCTGTGTCTGTCACACTGCACAGAGGTATTTTGACTTAAGCACCTGTGATTACATTATGTAGGATTCTTTTTCATGGTATTTTTCTTCAAGAAAAAGTAGAACGAAGTCTAACCCAACAATATGAGGAGCACTGAGCATAAGTTATTTGGGGATATTGGTTACTTAGTCTCTCATGGAATTAATATCTGTGCAGATAATTAGCATAAAATATATGCAATACTTATCTAAAATAAATGGCTCATTGGTCATATGTCTAGCTATGTAGCTCATGCAGGATATACTCCTAGATAGAAATATTTCCTTTATGTACACAAATCAGTTCATTATTTTCCCTCTTAGGCATTAAAAATGATGACTCATGCCCAGAAGTTCATGGTATTAGTTTAAAAGTTAAAACAATTTTCTAAAAACAAAACAAAAGAAACGTCTTTGGTTTCTTTTCTGTAAACCTCCACAGTGCTCTGAAGTCCACTTTTCATAGTTACATGCACTACAACACAGAATAAATCTTGGAAAAAAATTCAGTGTAGGAGGGTGAATGGATCGAAATAAGAGGGTGAAGCATCAGGAAGAATTCAGAGATGCAGTCAGGGTAGGCGAGAGAGAATACCTTGTATTTAAAGCAATGCTGTCTTCTTGCTTCACCTTAACATTAATGAAATATGTGGTAGCAACATCCTCAGTCCTCCCTGAGCACAGCAGAAGGCTGCTGGCTAGAGCCCTGACTCTCTGTGGCTCTGCTGCAGACTCGAAATGCCCTGAGGAAGACCAGTAACTACCCAGCAGTAACTACCGCAAGAGCTCTTCTGTGCTACTGAGACAAACAAAAATGTGCTCGCTGTATCCCTGCATCAGTGTCCAGTTGCTTAAACGTAAGGAGACATGAATGGATCAGAACGATATTTGTTAAAAATTGAGAAACCAAC
Organism: Cariama cristata; assembly: GCF_000690535.1. Taxonomy (NCBI): domain Eukaryota; kingdom Metazoa; phylum Chordata; class Aves; order Cariamiformes; family Cariamidae; genus Cariama; species Cariama cristata. The sequence goes on from NW_009604153.1 coordinate 4,980, forward strand.
CAACCTGCTGGGTAAGGAAACCAATTAAGGAAAATAATTACTTTTATCCATTCCTTGAAACTCAAATCCAACGGCTCTGCTATGACATTGTTATGCAGAATTTCCTGGTTGACAAAATAGTTACATCCATTAAGTAGCCAGTGTCTGCAATGAGGAGCATGTTGGACTCTGAACTCTCCTGGTAGACCTCTAGTGTACTTTTGATGTTCTATGTCAAATCCTACCTGAGGGCGTGCAATCTAGCAGAAGCCAAAAAGGTCAAATTACCCGCCCTTCTTGTAGTAATGCCCTTAATCATTTCCTAATACTCTGTGTTTCTTTAAACACAAAAATAATTTGTTCAGTTTTTAACTGTTTGTTTTCTACATTCTCCTCCTAGCCTTGGTTTGGAATGAGGTAGCTGTTTGGAAACTGTATTCTCTGAAATGAAAGCATATAATTCTCCCTGGTTCCTGAGCGTTTCAAAAGCTACGAAGTTGTGAGGTTATCCCAAGTCTCTAGACCTGTCTTCCAGCCAAAATTTTGGAGTAGAAAATAAAACTGATAAAAATATTGGCTAGCTTTCATTGCAAATGCAGTCTTTTCTCTAACATTTGTTCTTTTATTTTTTCTTTGTCGGACAAAAAAACCTAAACGCAGATTTCTAAGATTATGAGAACTCAAACAAACAACAGTGCTAATTAAATACTAGATGGCAATTTTGTAAATTCTGCACAGTTCAAGTAATACCAATAGAACAGAGAGCATTACACAGCCATAAAAGTAATATGAAACAAGCTTCTGTAATTTGGTTTCCACCTACATACATTACTTCCAATATTAGAAAACAAAATTTGTAACTCAAACTGTCTTCCTTAGATGCATCTACATTACATGAGATTAAAGAGGTTGTAGTATAAATTACTGTAATGCAATTATCATAGATCATCACTTGTATCTATCACAAAAATAGAATTTGAATTGAATTTGGGATAGGTGTGGTAAGAAATAGGACTGAAGCCAAGTTCCAGCCATTATTCTAGCCACCTAGATAACAAAGACATCATCTGCTACTTAGTGCGTTGTATTTAATAAAAGCAATAAACTAAACTAGGGAAGTGATCAACCCCCTGTACTCAGCGCTGGTGAGGCCACACCTCAAATCCTGTGTCCTGTTTTGGGCCCCTCACTACAAGACAGACCTTGAGGTGCTGGAGCAAGTCCAGAGAAGAGCACAAAGCTGGTGAAGGGTCTGGAGCACAAGTCTGATGAGGGGCGGCTGAGGGAGCTGGGGTTATTTAGCCTGGAGAAGAGGAGGCTGAGGGGAGACCTGATTGCTCTCTACAACTACCTGAAAGGAGGTTGTAGCCTGGTGGGGGTCAGTCTCTTCTCCCAAGTGATGAGCAATAGGACAAGAGGAAAACGGCCTCAAGTTGCACCAGGGGAGGTTTAGACTAGATATTAGGAAGAATTTCTTCATCAAAAGGGTGGTCAAGCATTGGAACAGGCTGCCCAGGGAGGTGGTGGAGTCACCATCCCTGGAGGCATTTAAAAAACATGTAGATGTGGTGCTTAGGGACATGGCTTACTGGTGGACTTGGTAGTGCTAGGTTTATGGTTGGACTCGATGATCTTAAAGGTCCTTTCCAGCCTAAATGATTCTATGATTCTATGAAAACTGATGTACTCATAAAGCTAAAGGGAAGCATATCTGAATGCCTTTGCATCCAAAATTACATATACAGATGTACTAACAAAAGGACTGTGGATTACTTTATTCCGGAAAAATATGCTTGCTTTGATATGTTCTCTTAATCATCCTTGATTTTTCACCAAGAACACTCTGTATAGTTTCACAAGTTTCACAACTAAGCAATAAATATATTCTGATAACAACAATGGAATAATAGTACAGTACAGCATTCAACCAAACCCACTTCATTTTCTTGCCCCTATAGAGCGTTACCTAAAATTCTATGGAAACTACTGCTCTTTTCATTTGTGCTCAGTACAATAAATGTGTGTACAAACATACATTCATGTGATGTGGACAGAAAAACATAGAGTGGCTGTAAAAATGAGAGAGGGTCTGATATCCCTCAGAAGGCATCTCTCATCTGCTGACCTAGAATCAGCTCAATCAGTTTAATCAGAACCATAGAACAGCTCTAGAGGGAGACATTCAGAGCCTGGCAGTAGTTCTGTGGCTTCCTTTTTATCTAATACACTATTGTTCTTTAAAATTTGTCTCTATGGTGATTCTGTATTTTCTAACTGGCATGCAGAGGTGATCATGGGCAGAAGAAATATCAAGATATCAAGAAAAAGCAGGAAATTGGTATTAACTGTAAAGCACAAGAAAGTACTACTTAATATCTAAATCCCACTATCTTGACATAAGAATAAATTGTCTTGTATTTTGGAGCCAAGGATATTTAAAGTACTAGCTCCAGGTCATTGTGAAAAGAGAAGGAGAAAATTAAATCCGTAAAGCAAATGTAAGTTATCATATTGATACTCTTCCTTTGTTTACCAGTAGTATGTAAAGTTCATATCAAAACATGCTGGGATATAAACTAGATAAATAAGGAAAATTTATAATTTCTACACACCAAGTAACCCAAACATCAGTTGCTGACAGTAAAGCTAAAACAACTAAACTTTTTTTTGCGTGTGTGTGTTTTTCTTTCACTTGTCTTTATTTTCCACAGTTTCTTCAGATATAATGTCTTGGGGTATTGTCCACATTTTCATGTAATTTTCACCCCTCTACCTTCCCATAGGCTTGTGCAGGCTGCTGTGCTCTCCTGGTATGCCTTTTATGTGCTCTTCTTCAGTCTGGCTTTTAATATTAAACACAATAATTATGTATCTTTCACTTTTTCCCTCTTAAGTCAATTTATCTCAGAGTTTCCACTTGAGGAGCAAAAGTACAGACAAGAATGCATACTAAATTAATATGAATTTCCGATACGCTAGTTTATGAGGTGCTTGGGTTTTTTCCCAAAATTATCTAAATGCTCTTTGAATTTAAATATACATTTAAATAACATACCAAGTAACAACTACTTTTTCAGATGAAAGTTCTCACAACAAACTTGTCTAGCACACTTATCACAATGCTCTTGAATCTGCGGCACTTTTTATATGCTTCCACAATCCAACATGGTAATGGTTTGAAGTAGCTTCTAAAGGCTGTATGCCTGCTAAGGTGGTGGAAGGACAGCTTAACGTAGGTGCGATCAAACCAGATCAATGCCATCAAAATACTTTGCAGACATCCGCTCTGGAAGTAGGAGTCTTCAGTGGTAGAAGATGATAAGGATAAGGAAAGCACTGCTGATCCGTTGGGCTGAAGCCGAAGCATCCCCCTGAACGTGACTGGGCAGTCATTAAGCTCCTCAGAGTGTTTATTCAGCACATAAGATAAGGGTGAATTACTGCATTTAAGCCTTGCAAAGCACTGTTTTGATTTTCTTCATACTTCCTGCTGCTGCTATCAGGCAGGAGCAGGGGAAAACCGGCTGGGAGAGAAGGAGAAGATGAAAATGAACGTGCTCTTCCTTAAGGGAGAATAAGCCCTACTGAAACCAAACGCGCAGGTTTCGCCGGTACATTTGGCACACGGGATAAAGGAGGGCAGTTTGCAGCTCTCCTGCGGCAGGTCCCGAGCAGGCGGTGCCTGCGTTCCAGCCACGAGGGGGAGCGTC
>NW_009604154.1:0-6920 GCF_000690535.1 Cariama cristata
AATATCTAAAGTCCTGGGTTACATAGAAGCCATTCAGCAATGATCTATCATTCTGAACAAAAGTTTATTAGTAGGTAGAAAGAGATACTCCTCTGAGATCCCAAAACCTTCCCCAGATCTGTGGCAAGAAAATTATTATCTTTGCAGAAGATCTGTCACCAGGCCAACCCCATTTCTGACCACTTGGAGCAGAAGTTGGAGGTTTGGGGTAGAACATTCATTTCTTCTCATCCATCCACCTGTCAATGATTGACAAAGGGGAAATTCCAAAGGAGAGAGCACTGACCTACTTAAATATTGCTTCTACTGGAGCAAACTGTTGCATGCTGAAGAGGACAAGTTAAAGGCAAGGAGCCTTTGTGGCAAACAAGTAGCCCACCATCCCAGCATCTGTGCCAAAAGGACGCAGGCTGACTGACATCAGCCCACACTACAAAATGTTGAACAAAGCATCCTTTTTGGTGGGCAAATTCTATCCAACACACCAAACCTGTGAAAAGTAGCCAATATAGATCTTACAACAGCAGTCCCCTTCAGGTTGTTCCTTTGTCTCTAGCAATAGCCATACACTGAGGTGGTGGCTGTTTCTGTTTTCTTCACACAGATAGAAGCCTGTTGGTGCCTTCAAACTGCATGTGATCTGTTGCTTTGCTATCTACGAGGATGCTTTGAAAATAGTCTGCATCTTCACTGCTAAAAATAGTTCTGTGTTTATTTCTTCTTGAATTACCCCAAGAGAGAAATACTCCAATATTGGTGTCAGATAAACTGGGGCAGGTCATTCATGAATGCAGTAATGACCTCGGCTAGTCTCTAGAGTAAAACCCAAAACAATCCCATGTCCCTTCCCAAAGTTTTTGTCTCTGCTAGGACTTTACACCATGATAAGTAGCACATAATGCTTCACCACATTAAAAAGTTATTTCTTATGTACTCTGCACATATAGGGAAGAACTGCTCTTGATATTGCTACATGGTTCTTGTGAAACAACTATGAGTGTAGTTACAACTGCAACCAACAGTTGATGGGAAACCAGGTAGAATAAAACACAGAAGCTCTGTCTGAAGTTGAGCTCTTTAAGAAATGACTAGTTGTACCTGCTGGCCCCCTACTTTGCAAGGCCTCACTTCCAGTCCTTTGTAAGCCAGTTAATGAAATAGCAAACTTTGCTCTGAAGTTAGGCCAAATTCTCACCAAACTGACTGTTTAGGTAACAACCATTTTTTGCTCTAGATTTCTATTAACATTTTTAGTTAGATGGCAGAGATGCAGTTTTGGAGGTTGGGACCAGTGGTCTGAGCAGAGACCATACATTATGTTTAGAATGCTGTTAAAGGTTATAGCTGCTCATTTACCAGGACTTTAACATTCAACTTGATTTTAAGTGTAGTTGATAACCTTCTTTTTTTTTTTTTTTTTTTTTTTTTACTACTACTGATTTAGCATTTCTATTGTATTTAATTCATCACGAGAGGGCAGAAAGGCAGAAGCAAGCTATCGGAGTTTTTTTGCAATTAATACTGAAACTACAATACTTAATTTTTACAATAAAGTGACTACTGATTTACTTCTTTGTAGAGTTGCATATTTGTGCTGTGATTAAGTATATGAAAACTTTTGAGTTTAATGTATTAATACTTGACAGTTTTCAGATAATTTCCAGAAATGTTTCACTACATGTCTTCATTGTACAGGCATATTAGAATTAAGTAGAGGACTTGCTCAGTGTGAATCTGACAAGATCTAATCGACTGATGATATATGTCTGCATTTTCATAGGAGTTCAGAGAGTGGTAATTACTTTCTGTGAAAGATCCAGCGTATTTTTTTTTTGTAAATATGTGTCTGTGTGTACCTTGGGATGGCCAAGACCAGTACTACCAAGAATAAAGCACCTGGTATTTATCTTTAGCTGTGTTTTTCTTTGCACTCTTATTATATCATGGAGGGAAAAGACATGGCCATGGGGATCCTACTGTTTAAGCCTCGTCAGAGAGAATGTGTGTGTGTGCGCAATATATGTGAACTTTCTGCTAGTAACTCCAGGTATAGGAGCAAATTATAGTTCTGCTTTTTTGTTGTGCCATCTTCTTGCTAGATGCAGAAAGCTTGTATTGGCCCATATTGTACGCAGCTGAAAGGCTGAAGAACAGTTGTCAATAATCAGATGAACAGAGGTCACAAGATAAGGAATGGCTGGCAGAAAAACAAGGTTTGGTGTCTTAGCACCAGGAGACAAGAAGATAATCCCATGTACCTTGTCCACAGATGATGAAATAATCAACTGGAATTCCTTGCAGTTCAACCTCTTCCCCGACTGATTTCAATCAGTGGAACTTCGGCAAGTTAACTCCATGTCCACCATTCATCTACAGTTACATTTGTCAGAAAGACGCCATTTAAAAGTGATGCCACCTTTTGAAAGTGTAAATGAAGAAATTCTGAAATGGTTAATAATCTTTTAAATGAGTTGTCAGTAGCATATTCACCAGTTGTTAAGAGTTTTAAGGAAGGAAACCAGTTACTTGTGAAGACGCTCCATATGTGTTAAAATTCTGTTTACTAATGCCAGTTGTAATTTTTTGGGGGGTTTTTTGGGTTTTTTTTTTTTTTTGTTTGTTTGTTTTTTTTAAAAAAAACCCCAAAGTCTAGCTTGGAGAATTAACTGGGAAGACTTGCTTAAGAACAGACTTTAGGGCTGTAGAAAGCATGGGTAGAAAGCAGGCTGCTGGTGTAAGAGGTGAGCGGGTGGAATGGGACGGTTGCCTGGGAGCAATTATGACCTCCCCGGCCTACTCTGTGATACTGCAGGGCCCCTGCCAGCGAGGTCTGGATGCCCTGTCACCTTGCGCCACGCTGCTTATACAACAGCAGAAACATCAGTAACCAAAGCTGCTGCTACCAATCAAGAAAGGAAGCACGCAGGAGGAACCATGGTAAGAAAAGAATCAGATTATTTTATGAGATACTGAGCAATGAGTTTGGCCTCCTGTTTTCCCTTACTGTGGTCAAGATTTGAGTGAAGGTGGGAAGGTTGGAGTGACTTTTTTTTTTGCTTCATTTTGGGGGCATGTTGCTCACAGTGTACAAACTATTGTATTAGCTTCTTGGCAAATAGAGTCCAATAAGTACAGCTACATTTGTATTAATTTATTATAAGGGAAGTCATATGCAGAAAAAGAAGGATGGGGTTGGAACTTACTTTTCTTTTCTGGGTAGACGCTACCCTGCATGTACTTTGAATACAATATGTTTAACCCTGTATTGATAGCCTTTTCCTACTAGCTTGTGAATATTAAGAGCAAAGAAATGTGGATGTTTCCCTAGATACTCTGTAAGACTGGATGGGAATCATATGCCAAAATATTCATATTCAAATATTCAAATACCATGTCCAACGAGTATTTTTGAGAGAACCCTTTAAACTTACAGTACTTGGGGGTCTGCATAGCAATCTACAGCAGGAGACACGTGTCTTTTTCTTTTAGGATATGATGCTTTGTGTTCCAGGTTTCTGTTATTATGTGCATCACACAGTAATAAACACTTCAGAAACTGGTTATTGACTGAGCAGCCATGATGACAGAAGTGTATGTATAAGAAGGATTTCTCAAGAGATTAATTTAGTCTAACATGTAGAGTACCAAGTCCTCTTGAGTATCAAGTTAACTCTTCACACATGTTAAATCAAATTAAAAGTACCCAAGGAATGGGCTGAAACAATCAATGGTTGAAATTAATTAAGGTACTAAAGGCACTTTAATTGTAGTTCTTTTAATTTCTACAAACCTGTTTTCCACTTGTTGCACGCATGCACGTTCAACAAAAGGTTGACAGATCAGAAGGTACTTCACTCCCCTTGCTTTATCTGTATAGCAATAAGGCAGCATAGCTGTGTCTTGTCCCAGATAGCTGGACTTGGCTCATATTCCTTAGCTGGGACCTACTGTTGTTTATTTTGTGTACCTGTACACAGTTTTTCTATCTGTATGGACTCATGTGCACTTACACATAAATCCTGTGTACTGTATGCCATGTGTAGGCATGGCTGCAAATCTCTAGCTGTTGTGATTATTGTTTCTTTCTACACACAGCACAATATTTTTCTTCCTATTTGTGAATAAGTGTCAGAATATTTTCCATTAATTCCAATCTTCTTGAAAATTTTGTAATCATTGCTTGATTTGGGGATTCAAGTAGGGTCGGCTTATAGACTCTTAGGATATTCACTGGTTCTTCTCACCATTTATTTTCCTTGGCCTTCGCTTTCAGCATCTCTGTTCACGTTGGCCAGGGTGGAGTTCAAATTGGCAATGCATGTTGAGAACTCTTCTGTCTGGAGCACGGCATTCAGCCAGATGGCACCTCCATCGACCAACCCAGCGATGATGACTCTTTTGCCACATTCTTCAGAGGGACAAGCTGTAGAAAACATGTGCCCTGGGCTATTATGGTGGACTTGGAGCAAACTGTAATAGGTTAGTATAGAACTAATCTTGGAAAATAGAAAGGAATTAACTCTTCTGGGTGCCAAAGTTCAGATCACTGAATAGCAGGAGAATGCCCTTACCATTAGGGACGATCCCAGCATGCAGGCAAAATGTACAGATTTTAAGTTTTTAATACCAGATATTACTAAAAGCTCTGTTACTCTCAGTGAAAAGATGAAAACTGGACTGCACTCTGTCATGGGTGCTCTACTAATAATTAATAAAATAAAAACTTTACTGTTTAAACTTCCACTGGTTATGGGTACAATTTAGCTTTCTTAAACAGATTCCTTTCTGGGTTTTTTGTGGTGGTATTTTTCTTTTGCTAACTGATAGAAAATGTTTTCCTCACATCAGGTGTAAGAGAGGAGCATGAAGAATCAGACAACAGAAGTGTCCTGACAGATTTTCAGGGGAAACCACTGTTTTACAAATCTCCTCTTTCCAGTCATTCCCCTGAAGGTTCTGATGGATCTTTATCTGATCAGTATATAGAGCTGAAATTTTACCACAGCATGACACAACACTTATTTGATAAATGAATTCATTTGTATAACAGAGCAACTTACACTTGGAGCAGGGTTCACTTCTTTTTTTCTTCAAAACTGAGAACAACTCAGATGATACTCTTCACCTCTGTACTTTGTTTTTCAACGTACAGATCTTCCATACCATTTTCTGCCAACATAAAATGCTCCATTTGCTTTGCAAACATTATCAGTCTTGGTGAATTATCTTTTCCAAGCTTATGCTTTTTCTCTCTTGTTCAGATGAAGTGCGGACTGGCACCTACCAGCAGCTATTCCATCCGGAACAGCTGATCACTGGAAAGGAAGATGCAGCAAATAATTATGCACGTGGCCACTACTCTGTTGGCAAAGACAAAATTGACACGGCGTTAGATCATATCCGCAAGCTGGTATGCACTATTACATTGGAAGCAAGACCTTAGGAGGGTGCGAGGGGAAATAAACACCACTTTTTTTTTATTTTTTATAGTGGCTCTTGTTTTGCTTTTACTATTGCAATTGGCTCAGAACAGAGAAACGCAAGTTTTGGATGTCCCATCTTAGTTTTCATATAAATGGAATACTTAAATTAAAAACATCAGATATTGCTATAGCATTATTATTGTAAGACAAAAAATCAATATTGCTGTATTGATGTATTGATCTATTTAGCCTGAGATTTACTGGGAAAAACAGACAATGAGAATTTTCTGGGAAAACTGAACTGCTGACTTTTGTACTGTGCACTGGGTGTGGGTGTTGCTGTCTCTATTTGAGGGTGTAATTTAAAGATACATTCACTTATTCTTTCATTTGCCTGTTGGCTTTCTAGACTGATGCCTGTTTATTTTCTTGAGTGAGGGTAAGGAATTGACATGCACAAAGAGTACCTTGAATGACATTAGACTTAGCACTGATGTGATGTGGGTTTTACCCTACTTCTTTTCCTCCCCCCACCAATGGTTTTACAATTTTCTTACCCTGTTTATTGTCTAATTTTGTCCCTTTTCTCATAATTCTTTTTATTCCTCCACCTTTTCTATTGTTATTTGCAGGTTGGAATCAACTATCAGCATCCTACAGTTACACCAGGAGGAGACCTAGCCCAGATTGAGCGAGCAGTCTGCATGCTGAGCAACACCACGGCCATTGCAGAGGCTTGGGCAAGGCTTGACCACAAGTTTGATCTGATGTATACCAAGAGAGCTTTTGTGCACTGGTATGTGGGTGAAGGCATGGAGGAAGGAGAATTTGCAGAGGCCCTGGAAGACCTGGCTGCCCTGGAGAAGGACTATGAAGAAGTGGGAACTGACTCATTTGAAGAAGAAAATGAGGGAGGGGAATCTTAAAATTCACTCTGCCCTTTTCTGTGCATAAGATTGTCTCTGTGTCTTTTTTTCATGTGGCTGCTTTTCTGCTTGTTTCACACGCACCAAGTCTATTGCCATCTTAGTAGAGTATAAACAGGATGAGTTTTCCACTATGAGATCACAAGACAGTAAATGCTGGATATATGACCAGCTAATCATTAGTCACTTTGCCTCAGAGGGTGACAGGCTTCATATTTTTTGCGAATCTATCCTGAAAGGATGTCTGTCATCTATACTGTCATTTATTCAATACAAAGATACAGCCATGTAGCTGTAATATTATTTGAGGAACTCATGCTTCAGAATGTCCCACATAATTGCTACAGACACTACCTAAGGAGAAGTTACCTACAGTGCTCAGTCTTTATTTCATACTGATTCAAAACATAATGTTTGTAAAGCTGTAAGATGCAGTGAGAACTCTGTTGGTGCCAAGAACACGCAGCTTATCCTAGTGCCCTTGCTTCTACAAAATCCACAGTGTGGGATGGTTAGAAGGTGTGATTTTACCAGCTGCCATGAGTAGGAGCACAATTCAGGTACTCTCAGT
>NW_009604154.1:6951-13967 GCF_000690535.1 Cariama cristata
AGCATACCATGCTTGTGCAGCAACTGTGTAATGATCACTGGATTGGTCTGGAGGCACAAGTATGCTGACAGTTCTAACTGCTAAATAAACAACGTCTGTGACAGAGTTAAGGGCCTTAAAATGACCAGCTTGTGGCATGCAGGACAGAAGCATTACCAGCTCCATCAGACTTACTGAGATCCCAATGAATCAGAACCATGACAAAAAATGTGTACGATAGGTATAGGTGGGATATCTAAGAACACCAGCTATGACTTCACGGCTTAAGTCTTCATAAGGTATATTTTTGTTTATTCCCATTGTTTTAGGATTTTAGAACAATATATTGTTAAGGCATGCAGGCAGGTGGCCAGCCATGGCCTGAGGTTAAACTGATGGGATAACAAGATAAACTGTTGGATGTTGCAGATAATGGAACAGGAAAAGTGGCTGGCCAGTCCTAACATGTGTCTAACGAGGTAATGGCAGGAGAAGTTACTAGGCATTACATGTAGTGAAAGGAGAGTTTTGGGGACCCCCGCCTTGAGTGTAAGATAGCAACAGAAAGTAGGGGGTACTAACTAAAGCTGAAATTTCCAAATAAAGGTGTAAAATTAGCACAGCAGGGCCAGTGGGGGGAAGCAAGAGAAAGGTAATAGAAGGTAAAGAAAATGTTGTCCCTTTGGGGGTACCTGTTGAGCAGCCCTGTGCTTGAACAATGCCTGCAGCAAGACAATAAGCCTGTTGTGCTGACTTTGCCATGTGTGTCCGACTTGCTTATGAGCTCATGGTTATCTGGAAGGTTTCCCTTAACACTGATGAAGGGGAGACATGCTGGAGACCAAATATATACCACTGTTAGTTTAATGCTGGATTTACTATTGATCTTTCATAAATTTCTTTTTAAAAAAATCCATGTTTTCACTGAAACGTGTGCTTATGGCATATAACTCGAGCAGGGCTACAGAAATGCATTATGTTTTGCCCAAACTGTTCAGGAGCATTGTCCCCTTTCTGGTAAATCTGCTTGTATTAGGTTTGCTAAAAGGTCATAAAGAAAAGCAGGCACATCCAGAAAAATTGCTGATGTAGTTGGGTCTTTTTATCTGCAAAATGAACAGCTGATCTTTTTATTAGAAACTGTAGTTCTGAACTTGCTATATTAGGGGAGATAATTCTGCAAGTCCAGATCTAATTCTATATTTTTGAACATATGTAGAGAAATTTTCTATATGACAGTTCTTACAAAAAAGGAGATAATTCTTTTGAAACTATATCCCAACATGTACTTAATTTTTCTTTATTTAGAAGTAATTTCAAAAACCCATAGCACAGTTCTCTGTTTCAGGGATAAGGCCTGAAAGCCAATATTTTATCAATATAGCAGTTTTATGTGGGTTCTGAATTAACAGACTTTGGGATTTCAAAAATACCTGAAATGAGATACTGCCAATTCTCCCAGTAGGTGGCAACAGAACGACAGACTGTAGTTCTACAGGGGACACAGGGCAGCATTTGTACCTTCCTTCACCTAACATCAGAAAGTATTATAACATGTGGGAAATGTAAAAATTTTCACACACCAAATTGAAAGCAGAAGAGGTTTTTGAATGATCACCAAAGAACTTCTTAGGAGTGCACTGTTTTGTAAGATGGCACATTAGTGTTCTAAAATAATCCATGATTCTGCCACTATTGGTGAGCCACTTAGGTAACCGATCTGTAGGGAGTGATGTACACCTGGTAAAGGAGATAAAGAAGTTAACTGTCCTTCATTTGCCTGTAGACCTAGTTTGATGTCTAGTCAGAACAGAACTGATAGATCACAGGACTTGGTGGTTCTCTTGGCCTAAGATCTGGTGGACAGTACTTCTAAGCTCTACATATTAAAAAATGCTATTTTCAGAGCTGTGTTTGTTTTTAAACAGAGAAAAAGGGTTTAGGTTTTGTATGGCCATGTTAAGGGTTTTTTAAAAATCCCTCTAAGAGGCTGATTTTGATAGTATCTTAAACAATTGGAGATAATAACTCACAACTCCTGTGCTCTGTTGCATTGCTCTGGAGGGCACCTATAGCACAGCCCCCAGTCCATGTGCACATGAGAAGCCCTCTGAGAAGGTCCAGACCATCCCAGTTGCATGCAGGCTGTGCATCATCCCACAGAGCATGGGCTGTTCACAAGCCCTCTGGCAGTACCAGCAAAGCCACTCTAGCACTCACGCCAAATTCACTTATTTGCACACCTCAAGACTCCATGGCAGAGCTTTTTTTATCATCAGCCCTATTTAGCTCTTGTCATCATCTACCAGTGTCACAAGGTAAAAGCTGAAGTGGGCAGGTCTTGGCCAGGCTGCTGGGCTACCAAACCTCCCCATGCAGGGCATGTCTCAAGCCTGTTCCATGCAGGACAGAGAGGTGCCCCTACAAGCTCATGATTTGCCCACACAGGTTGAATGCCAGCAAGGTGACTTTCTTTCCAAGAATCCAGGTGTAGGCCATATCTACCTCATGTCTCTCAGAGTAGAGCCTAGAGGCCGACTCTGGAATCAACAAACCTCACTGGTACCTGGGAGCACAGCCTCACACTGTACTTTCAGGTTACCCTCTAAATCTAGGTTGAGGGTTTTCTGCCCAAACACTCCACAACGCAAGTGGAAAGAACAACATAAGGAAACCTCATGAAAAACAGTATGCCCAAGTCTTCCTCAGAGTTCTTCTGTCTGTGTCTGGCCTTACCCCAGACCAGCACATATTTCCACCACTTGAGTTCATAGGCTAGCTCAAGACAGAGCAGGTCAAGCACTGTCTTTGGTCTAAAGCAGATTTGCAAAGGCCTTTTTCTTAGCTACACATGCGTGAGAAAGGGAAAAATAGTAACCTGGGTCATCCTCAGGCTCTTCAAGCTCAATTGACTCTAGAGAGAAGGGACATATCCATTCTACTCCCACCGGCCAGGGACATCGGTCAAGACTCAGTCACTCCATGATCCCTGAAAGTTTTTGACTGGTGAGACTCTGTTCGGCGTGGCAACTCAACATTGGTGAGTCTATGGGTCCTGGGACAGTTGAGTTTGAGTGGGGTGGAGGGAGGATGATTAACACTGACTCTCGAAGGTGCTCTCACTGGCTATTTCAGAAGAGAGGAGGCAGGCAATGGAAGAGCAGAGAAAATGCAGCAATGGATTAAGTTGCAAATAATTTAGTAATTCACAGGCCTCTTTTACATTTTGTAGCTGCTAGGTCTGACATGTTGACTCAAAGAGTGCCTAAGAGGATTTGGGTGATGGACTGCTGTGTATTTGCTGTGAGACTTTTTCCTCAGGTGATTCTCTGCACAGAGCTCCACATCTGGTAGAGCTATGAGCATTAACATTTCAGATTGTCCGCAGTTCTGGAGCTTGGCCGGAGCATTACCAGTTCCATTGGAAGAATGCCACTAGAACAACATATTCCTTACTCTCAAAGCAATGATATGATGGTTTTCTGGAGAAGTGTGGGACTCAGCTTAAACAAAGCAGCAGATAGAAATTACCATGGGAATTCTTCCTCTGTAAAAAATATTTGTGCCTCCAGAAATCTCTGTAACTTTTCCCAGCCAAAATCAAAGAGCAGTGATTTGCAGGTTTATGTAAAGATAGGGAAAATGAAGACTGTATCAACAAAAGAATGAACTACTTCACACTGTTGAAATGTAGGCATTAGTTAGAGAAGATGCGTAGATGCTGGTTGCCGACAGTTGCAGAACAATCTATTAATATCATCATGTCAAAGTAGAGTAACTTAAATTTTAGGAATTGTGTATTTAAATTTCTGCTGATTAAACATCATAATAAACAGTATGTTTATAAAGTCAGGGGATACATAATATTCAGATTCAAGCAATTAAATGTGCCTTCCTCTTTGTTACCTAGGAGTTGCAAACACGAGGATTTCTCCACTGAAAGAAGATGCTGCTTTACAATGCTGAGCTAATGCAGAAGGAACAAACAATAAAATGGTGGAAGCAACTGCCCTAACTTAGTGTGAGAACATTGGTGTGATGCCTCCAGCTATGTCTTGCAATAAGCACTACAACAAGAATCAAATTTCTTTCTGTGTTTTGACAAACGAGTCAGAGTCTGTACTGAATGCTGTCCCATACTGCTGACAGCCCATATGACTGTACACAGAAAGAGAAGGAATAGAAGTAAATTGAAACGTTAATAAAGAGGCAGCTGGAGTAAGGACAGAAAGAAGTCAGGCCAGCATTTACGAGCACTGGTAGAGCACACTTCAGAATGGTGATTATATTTACTCCCCAGTTCTCTATTTTTGTTTTTTTTTCTTCTATCCTTCTCTTTTCCATTCATCTGCTCTCTTATGCCTTCTTGGACTTCTGTATTGGAATTTAGGAGTGATTTTCGTCTACACATGTACATGCTGGCAGAACAGGGAACCAGGATGGTATGTGTCTTGTAGGTGATATATATGTACAATAGTCAGGTGTTAGAAAGTAAAGCGTGCAGCGTGTTACATGGCCACGCTCAGATTTAATAAGCATGTCAAACCAGGCGGGACTAAATTTGAAATCTGGGGTATATCTGAGCCCTGCCTGTCTGGATGAATTTGCATAGGCGGGGTGGCCGGGAGGGCAGGAGGCAGTGATGCAGCGGGCAGAACTACGGCGGCTGTGACCTATTCCCCACCGCACTGTGACACTGAGGCGCAGCAGCAGGTGCTGGGTGCTGGGCCCAGACTGCCTCCCGCCCAGCAGCCCCCAGCCAGGCTCCTGTAAAGACCCACCACCACTTATCCGAAAGGGAGGGAAACACCACTGGAGACACCATGGTAAGGGGGACGTGGGAACACCAGGCACACGGGGACTGGGAGGACCGTGGGCGAGGGAAGGCAGGAGGGTCTGCTGCCATTATCAGCGGTTTGTGTCACAAAACCCTGATCTCACGCACCGATTACCGCATAAGAGGATGGGAAAGGAGTGTCAGAAAATCTCACTGGAGTTGTAAGGCATGGTGAACCACAGTTTTCTTCAGAGAGTCTCTAAATAGTGGAATTATAAGATAAATCAGATCTGGAGTCTTAGATTTTTAGTACTTTCTGTTGTGACTATATTTTCTCAATGCAGGTTCATTTTCATATGAGATAATAATTTTTTTATAAATAAACCAAAAAAGTTACTTACCTTTGTGTCTGTTTGAAATTAATTTAGCTGCGCTAGCTGTACTGTTCATAGCTGTACAGTGTATACATGTGTGGTTTTGGAGTGCATGAAATGTTTTTATATGTGCATGCATTTAAGTAAAGTAAAAAAGGCCCTTCATTTTTAAGATTTGGGGGTTTATTATAAATTTGTAGAAATGTCTCAAAACCTCTTAGAATGTGAAAAATCCATTTCACCTTGCACCCCAATTTACATCTAACACTGAATCTTATTTTGGTGCAGAGAACTATGTAATTTTCTGCCAGTACAGCTGCAGGTCCAAAATGAGAACACTCATTTTGCAGGCAAGACATACACTCCCACAGGCTCCCCATGTCTTAAGGCAGACCTGGGGTAGTGAGTATGTTTTGGGAATAGCTGGAAGACTAAAGTCTACCTTTGTACAGTAAATACTTAAGCCAGGTAGTAATCTGGTTGTTTTTTTTTTTTTTTAATAGAGTCAAAGCTGTCACAGATTTAGTTTCACAAAGGACCTGGCCCTTTCTACTGTCTCTTGGTAGATAAAAAGTCAGGTCCACAATTTGTAAGACAGGTCGTGGTACATTAGTGATGGGGTGTGAAACATGAGTTTGGAGCAGGCTCCAAATTTAAGTATCATGTAGAGATCAGCTTACTCTGCCTGTGACTCCGAAGAAGGCCCACTTTTTTCCCTAATAAAAGTCTGATATCTATTTTAAAGCTGTTTACTACACAAAATTAGAAACCTAGAAACCTCTTTGTTTCTATCTTCTCTCATTGTCAGAATATTTCCAAATTATTGCTGGAGTAGGAGAAAATGGGAGTTGAAGGCAGGAGCATAGCAAGAAGACCGGCTCAAAAGGCAGGGTTAAGCTACTGCTTCAAACCAGCACAGCTGAAAGCTCAGTCTAAAAGGAAAGGAACCGAGCTTTACAATATTAATTTTCTAAGGCAACATTCACTTGTTCCATCTATGAATAAACAGACCAATTCCTCTACTGATCTGAGGAACTGAGCAAAGCAGCTGTTTAGGTTCAAAGTATTGCTTGACTTGCAGTTTTGCTCTATAAGATATTCTTTAAAAGTCACCTGGCCTCATTGCCATGTTTAAAAGGAAAAAACTTTTATTCCACTTGCTGCCAGCTTCACAGATTCACATTGGGATTTAAAAGAAAAGCAGGAGGCTGTCCTGTGCGAAATCAGCATTAACTGAGTTCTCTAAGCCCAAATATGCCTTCAGTGTCTCATGAATAATCCTCCAGATTGCAACTCCCCTGCAACATACCAACCTATGAAGCCTCATCATCAGTCAAATAACTCAGCTGAGAAAAACAGGGTTGTGCAAGTACACTTGACAGCATGTTACACACACTGCTGCATATGTTTTGCAGAGTTAGCAGCTTACAAATGAGTACTAAATAGAAATAATATATTTCATCGAATGAAATATTTAAATTGACTTTTCAGATTCATTTGAACTTCTGAGGATGACTAACTGGGGCATTGGTGACTTCTGAAATTCCACTTGCTTCTGAAAAAATATCTTTAGTTATGTGTCTAAAACTAAAATATATGTCAATTTGTGAAGAAAACACTGCTCCAGCAATGCTGCTGGTCACACATTCTGCCTGAGGATTTAGTTTTTGGGGAACATGCATTTCACTCTCAGGTCACAGGATGGTTTTGCAGGGTAAGCAGTTACAGAATTTTTTTTAAAAAAAAGTTAACTGGCCAAATCTGACATTTAGTTATTGGATATCTCTAAATGCGATATTACAAAATAAAAATGAGCGAGGACCATCCTCTGGCCTTGAAGCCAGTTTGCATGGCCTGCTTCATATTTAGGCATCTGCATTCTCTTT
>NW_009604154.1:13998-19357 GCF_000690535.1 Cariama cristata
AGGCAGTGGTCAGTGAGCTGCTCACTGGAAACCATTCTTGACAATGAGTTGTATTCTGGATGGTGCCCAAGCATTGTCTGGAAAAGTATGAGCTGGCATAAGCCAAAACTGTGCCAGAGAGTGTGCTGATTATCAGTCAGCACAGGCAGTCATAGGCCAGTACTATGGCCTGACTCTTTCTTACTCCCTAGTATAGACAGGGCCATTGAGATCACAAAGATGGAGCTCAGAAGGCTTTAATTACAATTGCTCCAAAGCAGAAACTGAAGCTGAAAAACTCCATGTGTCTGAAACCACTCTCTCCTTAAAAAACTGCCTTTCACTACACCCAGTGTTGTAATTGTCGGGACTAACTCAGAAATACCTGCTTTGTAATTCTGTTTCTGAACTTGCGAAATCCAGTACCAGGTCCTTCATACTCCTATATGCTTAAGCTTAAAAGATTCTGGAGTAATTGGCACCTCCCTATTTCAGCCTGGTGTTTCATACATTGTTTTCTTTTCATTAAGGTTCCTGGCTACCACAGAAACTATGCTCAAAATTATGCAAATAAACACAGTATATTGCAATGACACTGCCAGAATAAGCAATGGACCTGCAATGTAAAATTCATAGCTGCTCAGGAACTTGAAGGAACATTTGTTCCAACTGAGAGAATCTGAAATAATTTCCTGAGGTGAATATTGCTTAAAGCAATTCCTCCAAGTTTCCACTCTAGCCTGCTATCAGAGGGTAAAAGGATCAAAAGACATCACCTGTCCCGGGTTACATAAGGTTGCAGGATCCCACATGGCTGTGTCAGGTTCCAGCCAGGAGTAAAAATAAACTAAATGGGGATGTGCTCCTCAGCAGGGCCAATCCATAGCAGGAAAGGTGGGGTTTGTGTAACGGAAATTATTTTTTTTCCTGCCTGTTTTCATGTACCCACCTATTACAGCACACAGATCTTGATTTTTTAAAGAATTGTCCCAGTATCTGGCATATATACGTACAGTCTCATTATGGTCATGAGGTTGAACCAGCAGATGAAATGTTAACAGCAACGATTCATAATTTTTTTGGGAAAGTAATATACCAGGAAAAAGTTACTACTAGGAATAAGGAGGACTAATGTGCACTGTTTTTTCTGACCCTGTCTCTGCTCTCTCCCCTTAGCGTGAGTGCATCTCTATTCACGTTGGCCAGGCTGGAGTTCAGATAGGAAATGCATGTTGGGAACTCTTCTGCCTGGAGCATGGCATTCAGCCAGATGGCACCTTCAAGGATCTGCAGGATAAACTCAACTATGATGACTCTTTTACCACATTTTTCAATGAAACAGTCACTGGGAAACATGTGCCACGGGCTGTAATGGTGGACTTGGAACCAACTGTAATAGGTCAGTACAGAAATAAACCTGGGAAATGGAGAAGAGCTTACTCTTCCTAATATCACCATGATGTGCCACCAGTCTCCACTGGTTCAAAGCAGCACACCCATTGTATCTTGGTCTACCACTAAATAGCATGAAGTTCATTTTCTTGTGACATAGAATGCCAGATTATGTCATAGGTGTTATAAACATAGGAACAGAAGGATCCCCAGCAGTTTAATAGCTAGTCCACATGGTTTGTATGACTTCTCTTTGCACAAACATGTAAGTTTTGGTTTTGTTTATTGTGACATTTTTGCCATTCAAATTCTGCTTTTCTCCAATTTGGATTCAAAGTGGGAGCCTGACAGTTTCCCTCCAAGAATAGAAAGATGTCTAAAAATTGAGGCACCTGGGGGAACCTGATTTTCTTCACACTTCTTTTCTGGTGACTTGTCCTCTTGTGGGTACAGGCTGTACAACTGACAAGTTCATGAGAAAATAACCACTTCTGTGGCTGGATACAATTTGCACCATAAATCAACAGTATGCAACAATAAAAAAATGCTTAGGAGACAGTTCCCTTCTCCATCAGCATCTGTTTTTTGGGGTCATGACCTCCCATGACTGAAAGCTTGCATCAATGCCAACAACAACCAGAACTTGTTGGCACTGGAGCACAGCCATGCAGCTTCTTACAATTTCTCTTCCTTGTTCAGATGAAGTGCGGGCTGGCACCTTCCGGGAACTTTTTCATCCAGAACAGCTGATCACCGGAAAGGAAGACGCAGCTAATAACTATGCCCGTGGCCACTACACCATTGGCAAAGAAAGCATCGATATGGTGCTTGATCGCGTCCGTAAGCTGGTAAGTCCCAGTAGTTTTGAAACAGCAGTTTGGATTCTGCAGAAGAAAGAAGCGCAGAACAGGTAGCTCGTTAACTACAAATGATACCAATATTTCAGAAAAGAAATTGCAAGACATACAGAGGAGTCATTACTGGTCCAAGAGAGGGAAGCCCAGTAGTTCTCTTCCAGATATTCTTAAAAACTGGTCCTGAATATGTAATTCTTCATTATTAGCACAGCCCTACAGCACCAATGCTCCTATAGAAGGGTGGATCAGGCAGTTCTACATTGCTGGTTTCACCTATACTGACTAAAAGTGTGAAGTTCAGAGAGAGAAGCTCCACAGATAGGAGTCTGATTTTTATGTCATAAGTTGAGCCAGCGAGGAAAGCAAAGGGAGGGATTATCACCAGCCCTTTCTCAAGAAAAACCTGTCATGAAATCTATGCTGTATATTGCTGATGACTGCTCTCCTTCAGCTCAGAATAAGCTCGTGTAGTAGCTGAAGTCTTTTCATTCTTCTTCAGCCCCTATTCTTTCACTTTCTCTTTTGCTTTCTAGACTGATGCCTGTTCTGGGCTGCAAGGATTCCTGATCTTCCACAGCTTTGGTGGGGGTACCGGCTCTGGCTTTACCTCCTTGTTGATGGAACGCCTCTCCGTGGATTATGGAAAGAAGTCCAAACTGGAGTTTGCCATCTACCCAGCCCCTCAGGTCTCCACCGCTGTGGTGGAGCCCTACAATTCCATCCTGACCACGCACACCACCCTGGAGCACTCAGACTGCGCTTTCATGGTGGATAATGAGGCCATCTATGACATCTGCCGCCGAAACCTGGACATCGAGCGCCCCACTTACACTAACCTCAACCGACTCATCAGCCAGATTGTCTCCTCCATCACTGCCTCGCTGCGCTTTGACGGTGCCCTCAATGTGGATCTGACAGAGTTCCAGACAAACCTGGTGCCCTACCCGCGCATCCACTTCCCCTTAGTGACCTACGCCCCCATCATCTCCTCTGACAGAGCGTATCACGAGCAGCTCTCGGTGGCAGAAATCACCAGCTCCTGCTTTGAGCCCAATAACCAGATGGTGAAGTGTGACCCAAGACATGGGAAGTACATGGCCTGCTGCATGCTCTACCGCGGTGACGTGGTTCCCAAAGATGTCAATGTAGCAATTGCTGCCATCAAGACCAAGAGAACTATCCAGTTTGTTGACTGGTGTCCAACAGGCTTCAAGGTGAGTAGGGCTGCCATGAGCTTCTCTTTAATGTTTAAAGGGCAAGTTCAGTCTAGCTTTAGATCTTGCATGTTTTAGATTAAACATCTAAAACATGCATGTTTTAGATTAAACATTTAGATTAGAAAGTTTTAGATCTTGCATGTTTTCCACTTGCGAGAAGAAGGAACATACGAAAGATGCATTTGTATAAAATGAGCCCTTTCTCCTTTGGACATCCGACTGACATACATAGACTCTTAAATATTTATGTAAGTGGAAATATGAAGTGTATATGAGTTATAATTTAAAGGAGTATTCATTTCAGACTTGATTTTGGGAAAATCCAGTGAGTGTTCCCTCTGAAGCAACATCTAAAACTAAGGAAATACCAAAAATGGTACAATTAATAAAGGAAAAACTGATATTAGGGAATCTGTCAGTTAACCCCCTCACCCAAAAATATTATACAGCCTCTCCCTGCTGGCTACACAGCAGTGTTGGGAAACATAATTTCAACAATAATACAGACATTAGCAGCGGAAAAACATTGGTCTCATAAATAGCTGGTTTAAGAACGAAAACTTTAACAGGGAACCAACTTTCTGTATTAGTATCTATAGAGTATCTAGGTGAAACTGTACGCTCAGTGTTGATTAGATGATAAGAAAGCTATGAAGTTGCCAGTGCACATTAAACAGAAGAATAATACAGTTATTAAAATGACCATTTATCATACTGTTTACAACATTATTTTTTACGGCATTTGCCATCTGGTAGTTTTGATAGTGGTGCCACTCTACCCCAGCATCTGTAACTTAAATTTTTTCAGCCCTTTGACTGCTTTCTGCTCTTGCCTTTTTACAACCTTCTTTCATATTCCTGTTTCCAGGTTGGGATCAACTACCAGCCTCCTACAGTAGTTCCTGGTGGAGACCTAGCCCAAGTTCAGCGAGCAGTCTGCATGCTTAGCAACACCACGGCCATTGCAGAGGCTTGGGCAAGGCTTGACCACAAGTTTGATCTGATGTATGCCAAGAGAGCTTTTGTGCACTGGTATGTGGGTGAAGGCATGGAGGAAGGAGAATTCGCAGAGGCCCGAGAGGACCTGGCTGCCCTGGAGAAGGACTATGAAGAAGTGGGAACTGACTCGTTTGAAGAAGAAAATGATGGGGAGTAATTTTAAAATACACTTTGTTCCTAGTGAGCACAGAATTGTCTCTGTATCACTGTATTGCACGTGTCTACTGTTAGGTCACCTTTTTTGTATGTAATATACAGAAATTTAGGAGGGGTCATATAGAGACATCTTTTATTTCATGAATCACAGGTAAATTGTCCTGTAAGATATGATCAGTTGTAGTAATGCCCCACCACTGCCAGCCAGGCAAAAATACCTGCTCCTCTTCCTTGCACATTCAATGTAAGCCTCTTCAAGCTCTAATACACATGCTAAAACCACTAGAATTCAATATATGCAAGCTTATAATGGAGCACAGTGAATCAGTAGAGTTTTCAAAGTTCTAATTTGACATACCTTCACCTTTTGCTTGTTGGCATGTCAAAAAATAATGACCATGGAAAAATGGGTCCTCTGCTCTGTGCTTTATTATCCTCTCATTGACCTTCACCTGACTGACCTAAAAGGGACATTTCACTCTTCTCTGAAACACCATTTCTGATAGAGCAAACACTTTCTTCAGAAATGTTAAAGCAGTGCAATTTTTCCACATTTGGAGGATAAACATCTGTGTTGTGAAAACAAATATCCTTCTTGGTTGGGTACAGCTGCAGCAGGCATAAGAATTTTTTTTCTGTGTCTCTGTGAAACTGTTTAAATGAGAAAATTCCCTCTTTTTCAAAAAAGTCCCCCTTTTTTTTGCATCATCCCTACTGAAAACATTTCAGCATTCACAGAATCACAGAATCATCAGGGTT
>NW_009604155.1:0-25477 GCF_000690535.1 Cariama cristata
TGGACGGGCAGCCCCGCGCCGCTCCCCGGCTCCCCCGGGCGGCAAGGAGCCAGCCGAGGGCTGAGGGTCAGGAGCAGGCGGGCTGTCCGCCGGTCAGAGACACCAGCGCGCCGCCAGCCTTCCCTCTAGCTGGGAGAGAGCATCCATTGCAACCACCGCCTTCAAATATCGAGCACTGAATCAACCGCACTTAGGGTTGCGGTATCAAACACACATCCCAAGACAGATTACGACAGACAGAAATAACAGGGCAAGTAAAAATTTCTCTGAGATTTTCCTTGGGCTAAGCAGTGCACCAAAAATCTAGCGCTCTCTCTCGTTCTTGCTGAAATAACTGACAGATATTAAACAGCAAGGTGAGCGTGGTATTAAAATACACGAAGGGCAAGGACAGATTTTTTGTGGAAATGTCTCTGTTTCTGAGACTCCAGCTATGAAAAAGGACTCTCTCTAGTGAACAATGACCTGTTTAAAACCTTTATGCTTCCTTCACTCGAAGTTCTTTGTTCACCTCCTCGCAAGTCCCAGAGTTTGTATGTGACACTTGCAGTTGTTTTTTATACCAGTCTCCGAGCAAAATACAAAGCCTGGGGCCTGTACACAGAAATATATGACTTCTGTGGCCTACTGCTGATCCCTTTCAGTCTGCTGCTGAGCAATTGTTTGTTGTCTCGATTTGGTTCAAACCCCAGAGTCTATGATTGCAGTGGTAGTGATGAGGGATGACACCCTTTCCTCCAAATTGGTACTGAACCAGGATTGTTGCATGAAAGTGGCAGAAGACAGAACTCAAACAAAATCAACCCCTGAAAGCATCAGAGCTCAAACCAAGTCCCCGGTGTCTCTTACCTCCTGAGACAGAAGTAAGGATGTAAGATCTGGTGACTCTGCTACATCTATCTCAGACATATGTCATTGGTCTCACTGAAGTTCACCCTGCAGCTGCAACAGTACTCAGCGCACTCTCTCTGTCCTACATGGCTTTACAGAATTACTGCGGGGCAGACACAGCCTTATTTTATAAGGGAGAGGGGGAATAGTTGGATAAAGCAGACCAGCTTTCAGGTTCAGCTAATCCCTGTTATTCAAGCCTGTCACCTAAATGAAAGATTCTGGCTCTATGTTTATATGTATTTGCACCCGGCACAGCTTTAGTGCAGGGAAGTTTGCAAGTGCCTCAGGAGGTATGAAGAAACCATTTTGCTTCTGATAAGAAAAAGAGGTGTCATTTAAAAAAACAAATGGTTTGGGCAAATGCCCACTGGCCACTGAGGAAAACAAAGGTTAGAAAGTGATAGCCACATTGAAGGAAACAGAGTTTCTAGCAAGGGGAGAGAGATGCCAGGACAAACACGCCATGGTTAGGACCATCAGTGGATATGACAAGTACTTTTGTAATTGTGCAACTAAATCCACAGGCCATGAGTGCTCACAAAAGAGGAGTGGCAGATCTGGAGGGTATCATGGGGGCATAAGAAAGAACATGCTGCAGTCCATGTGTTGGCAGTATGATTGTTCTCTTTCTTCTCCTTACTCCACAGCGCCTTGTCTCCATGAATATGCCACTCAACAGTGATGGGACTGTCATGTTCAATGCCACTCTCTTTGCGTTGGTCAGAACAGCACTGAGGATCAAGACAGAAGGTAAGAAACTTCTTGACTGCAAGGGTACAGAGGTAGCTGAGTGGTGTTCACACCAAAGTGTGCTAAGCAGGAATACAACAATAAGGACATCTTGTGTAAAATGATCCCTGTTACTCATATGCAGCACATGGTACAAAAATGTAAAGATGTTTGAAGGAATAATATCTTCTAGGGAGAGAACAGTGTTTCCCATTACCTAGAAAGCTAGTGCTTCCCATGGTATCATCTCAGATTATTGATCATGTTCTTTACAATGGTCTCAAAGTTGAAAGTTTTACATCAATGTCTGCTCAAATAGCAATCAGAGGAAGGAAGAAGGGCAAAGAAGCCTCCCTCTGTGCAAACTGGCTGCAGAGCTGGGCCACTTTTTGACTGCTGTTGCCACTGATCTTCCAATCCAAGGGAGGCAAAAGAGCTTGGACTCAAGAGTCTCACCTTACTAAAACTCCTCCTGTGCTTCCATTAGCATGAGTTAACATCACATTGTAGTGACAGTGGTGGTGTAGGCTTAAAGACAGATGAGAAGCAAAGGGACTGTTAATAGCTTTGCATAGACCAGCGGATATAGTTGGGGAAAGCAGACAAGATTCTGGGCTCAGCTTGCCCCCTTTGTTGCATTTTGTCACCTGCTGTAATGAAAGATATTGGTCCCGAGTCAAAATCTGGCTTCATGTATTAATCAGATGCTCTAAAAGAGCGTGTAGGTCTGTGATTCACAGCTAAACACCTCTGCCTTAGGAGTGGCTGCATTACATTTCAGGCATGGGAAAGCAGAGACCAGTAGAACCCTAGCTTATTGTGCCAGGATTATACTGACAGCTGAGCCAAAAAAAAAGTAGTAAAATTAAAAAATTTTATTAAGGCCTTGAATGTTGTGCTAAACAGAATTTGACTGTAGCGAAAGAAGCTCTCCTGAGGAAAAAGCCAACTGCAACTCCTGTAGGACATCTTGTGTCTTATGAAAGAGAGACCCAAAGAGGATTCAATTTTCCTGTCCTTCTTAGCCTCAAACTCTTGGAATCATTGCCAGTGAACTCGGGAAACCACGTAAAGCCTCAAATTGCTTGCTTTCTTGCCTTAGCAGGACCTTGTAAGTACTTAGGGCAGGAGTTTGGAATTAGCCCTCCTGAGTCAGATTTCTGCCTTTGATGCTGCCCACCTGCTTCATCTTCATCAAGTTACTTAGTGTCCCTATCTTCACTGCACCCTATTAA
This sequence comes from Cariama cristata, assembly GCF_000690535.1. NCBI lineage: Eukaryota > Metazoa > Chordata > Aves > Cariamiformes > Cariamidae > Cariama > Cariama cristata. The sequence goes on from NW_009604155.1 coordinate 2,859, forward strand.
GAGCACTACTACTATGCAGAGTCCTGTGCAGCACGCTGAGGAGCCTTAATGCTGAGGAGCACTAAGAAAAGCTGCAGGACCAGCACCTTTCGGAGGACAGGGCAGTGGTTTCATACACCTAGAGAGAGAGAAAAGAGCTTCAATTATAAGGGGTTTGAATGTACATAACTCAAGAAATAAAATTGAAGGTGAGTCATTTGGGAAGAAATGGGTATCTAGAAGGAAAGAATATAAACCGAATCTGCTTCACTCACTCTCAAAGGGGTAGTGTGGCTTGATTAATGTCTCACTTAGCTCAGAGCCCCTTGGAGGAACATGTAAAGTCTAAGTACAGACAGTTACATAAAAGGCTTATTATAGCCTATGCTGTTCTCCAGAGAATAAACACAAATATCCTGGGACAGTCCTCTGAGTCGAATAGTGAAAGCCTTGCACATGCCTGTAGTGCCTTGTCAGCACTGTGCAGACTCTCCAGGACAGACTCTTGGCACCATGTGAAGAATTTGGTATCTGCTGGGAGATAGGGATTGGGAATTGCAACAGGTAATTCTTGGGAAGTGCTGCAAGCAGGTTTAGGTTTTCAGATTTCTAGATGCATCTTTACCACCAATTATTTGTGTTCCCCAAGCTGTAGTTTCCCATTATCTGACAGCTATTCTCATCATATTCAAGCTTCGTTGGATCTCAATTAATATTTGAAGTGTTAGACGAGATTATTGCTTTTCAGGATGAAGTAGCACCATGGTTCTGTTGTTTCTGGCTGTTGCACACTATCACTCAGTAACACAGTCATCTTACCACCCTGAGATGACTATGTATATTTAGGAAGAAGACCTCTTGCTGTGAGGAGGCTTTAGCAATGGTCAGAGCATCTCTTTGCCCAAAACTTTCCACTACTGTAAAAGCTCTGATATTTTCCTCTTAAGATTGCCATGCCAGAAGTGAAATTGCTCCTCTGCAGGCTTTGCTTAATTCCTGTCTCCGATGATTTTTCACCCTGCAGGTAACCTGGAGCAAGCCAATGAAGAGCTGAGAGCAATAATTAAGAAAATCTGGAAGCGCACCAGTATGAAGCTGCTGGACCAGGTGGTGCCCCCCGCAGGTGGTGAGTGCAGGATCTTGTCCCAGTCTCTGAATCTCTCTGTCTTTTTCCCCACCTGACATGTCCTACTGCACCTCATGATCATCAGGTGGAATATGGGGGAGAAGCTTTACCCATATTTCATCAGGCTGAGATCTGTTTCTGCCTGTACTAACATGAATATCATGTTCTTACTGCTGACAAATCAGGAAAGGAAGAAAAGGTGCATAAATAGGAGTTAAAAACCTTTATTCCTAGATCTTGCCCTGGTTTGATCATAGGCATTTTCTCCCCTGGACATTACCCAGTACCTGCTGGGAGCAAAGGAAGCAGGCAGAGCTAAGTAGCTCCAGGGAGGATGATGTAGGCTTTATCTGACTGCATAAAAGATATGGCCTTACACTCAGGTTAAGAATGCAGGCCCATCTCATAACCCCTTCATATTTAGCAAAACTACCTTTACTATGGCATATAACTCTTTTTTTTTTTTTACTCACGTAACTGCTTTCTACTATGATACCTGTCAAAGACTCATGTATCTGGGGACATTCCTCAGCCAGTCTGAACTGGTGTAACACATTGCTGTGGGTTTCTATGCAGTGTCCCTGGTAGGCCGTAATTACCAGGCTTCTGGGCAACTCCTTTGCTAGGTTTCTTGGGACCCCAAGTGCATGGGCATCCAGTGTGGCCTTCACTGACCTTCCAGGTGGCTGCAGGAGCCATAGCACAAAACAGCACTTGGCAGTTAGTTAACAGTCGCAGTCAGATCCTGAACCTTGCTCAGCCTGCTCTGAAGTCAGTGGACCATGTCTTATAAAATTTCCAGTGGGTTTGGAGAAGGGAGGAGAGTTACCTGGATAAAAACTTAGTGCACATTTTGGCTGACTGACAGTTTGTATTGAGTGAGAATACAGCAATGACTGCATTTCTAGAGAGAGGCGATAATTTTGGTTCACTCACACCCATGCTAGGCACAACCAGACAGAATTTCGATGAAGAGAAGGACCAGATCAGGTCTGGGATGGATGGTCAGCCAGGTGCTGTCAGTGAGCCCAGACTCTGAGTATGTATTACCCTGGGCTATCACAGGACAGAGCAACACACATTGACCCAGACTGGGAGGCTGCTGCTATAGCAAGATCCTGTGTGGTAAACCAGTACCAGAAACTGCAAAGGTTAGAGGCACTTCACCATAAACAACATACATCCAGAGGTGTGTAGCTATAGGGGTTTTCTGCCAGCAGAGCCAGTTTATCCAAATGCCATGTGCACCTCTCCTCCTGACTACTTACAGCAAGCTCTGGCTGTGGAGCAATCCCTTCCTTCAGCCCTGCATCCTGATGCTACAAAAAGCGGAGATGTACTGCAGTGCCTAGTGTTTCTGCTGCGAATTGCAAGGCTCATATTATCAAATACACTGTTTAAAATCAGTTGCTTATTTAATTTAAATTTTTTTTAATACCCCTTTGCAGATGACGAGGTGACCGTTGGGAAGTTCTATGCCACTTTCCTGATTCAGGAGTATTTCCGGAAGTTCAAGAAACGTAAAGAACAAGGACTGGTGGGCAAGCCCTCGCAGCGCAACGCGCTCTCCTTGCAGGTGACAAGCGGGCACAGGATGGACAGGGGTGGTACTGTAGAGGCATTTGACCCCACTTTCCTCTCAACCATTCTGGGGGCTGCAGTGGGCTATCCTCAGTGAAAAGGATCTAGCAGACCCCTTGAATTACCACATCAATCTTTTTGGATAAACATGTATGTACCATGGGCCACATCCCTTAGCTCTGGAGGTAGAAGGCACAAGTGAGCTATATCCACAGTTTATCAATCTGCTGCTAATATTTGAAATTTGGGTTCCTTTTTGAGAACTAGTATGACATGTGCAGCAGACATTTGCTTATTACCATGTTCATTCTACCCGTTCTGAGGGGAATCAGTGTAAAAGGGTCAGGAAGAGCATGTTACCAAGATGCAAGATCAGTTAAAAACCAAAAACCATACCTGGATGCCAAGGCCATCTAACGAATGGGGCATCAGGCTCTAAGACCTGGCATCTATTCACCACTATGTTACATGTTCACTGGTTGTACTACCAGGCTGTGTGAAAGAATGAGAAAGCCCCATTGACTGTACAAGCAGCACCATTTATGTCCCTCGAGTGTACAGTAAGGAAGGAGGGTGTCTCTGGAGTTCCAGCAAGCTAAAAAGTGCTGTGACACAGGTACAGATACAGACTGAGGTCTCAGCATACCCACAGCTTACCTGCTTTGATGGGCTCCCTGGAAAGGATTCCAGTCAGTGATGAGTTTGAGGACTGTCCAGGTCCAGGTGCCAGAAGTTTAGCTATTAAATCCATATTTAAGCTGCTGATTAAAAAGAAGAGATTTTCAGAGACACAGAGTACATGGTTCAGCTGGAAATGTGGCTGCTCTAGGGCTTCTGGTTGTGGGCTTCTGAGAGCCCAAAGTTGAAAGCATGCAGACTTGCTTAGTCAAGCCTGTGGATTTATGTGTATGTCCTGTTGTGATGAAGCCAGGGGACTAGCAACAAACATTCCTGGGTTGGATTGCTAAGAGTTTCTCCCTCTCTAAGCTGGAGATGAAAGAACAGAATTTGTTGATGTTTTTCTAGGAGCTGGGCATGCTATATTAGGTAAAAGGGCTTCACAGTGCTTAGGAAGAAATAGCACTGCTTTTATTTCTCATATACCCACTCGGAGATATGAAGCTCTATAGTTTGCTGTTTTGCAGGCTGGTCTGCGCACACTTCATGACATTGGGCCAGAGATCCGACGAGCAATTTCTGGAGACCTGACTGCTGAAGAAGAGCTAGATAAGGCCATGAAAGAAGCTGTTTCTGCTGCTTCTGAAGATGATATCTTCCGGGTAGGTGCTGAACAAGTTTGCAAGCTGAGGGACCAGTAGCTGAACTCAGAGTGCTACATTCTCTTTTATGCACTCTCTATTTCAGCTGCACCTTCCTCCCTTTTTTCTAGACTCTACTAGAAAACAGAGTAGTGGACTCAGGGTGCCAGGTCCCAAGATCTTTGCAAAGTTTTTATCCCATTTTCTTCTCAATGGAAGTTTCTCTCATAAAACCTAAATAAAATCAGAATGAGAATGGCCAAAGAGTCTGAAGAACAGATCAGTTCAGCCATCTTACAGTCTGCAGAGCAGCAGCCAGGCACACTTCAGTGTTTTGTTCACTCTTCCTTTCAGTGGCACAAGTAGCACCCTTCCAAAAAAGTACACCAGAACCCAATAGAACTCCTACCGAAGGAATAAATTTTCTGAGCAAGTTACCTAAATTTTCTCTTTCTTATTTCATTCCTATTTCTTGCAATTGTGTCCTCTGGTAATATTTCCTCTCCTTTGGCACTTTCCTCCTTTCCTTACGGAAAGATGCTTTCATTACTCATCATCTAAACAGTGCATAACTGGCTCATTAAATATTTCTTCATTTGTTCCTCCAGGTGATTAATAGTTTCTGGGGCTCTTCTCAAATTCCCTCTCATGTCTAAATGTTGCTTTGCAACTGCACTGTGAAAACCAGAGAGCAGTTACCTGGTTCTTGCATCCCTACCCAGTCCTGCACTCCCAAGACTGGTGAGAGGTATAGAGACACTTTTGCCTCATCTATGCACCTGGCCAGTCCTCTAAAATATCTTAGAAAGCTAAAGCTTTCACAGTCTGTGTGTACCTAGTCTCTCTGACAGAGAAGTCCACACATCCTCTGGAAGAGAGAGCACCAGTGCCATCATGCACACTTTGGTCCTCACATTTGTTTTCCTCAACAACAGGCTAAGTGGGAACCACTTGGGCCCTTGCACATCTTCTCACTCACAAAGGGAAAATCATTCCTGTTTCTCTGACAGAGAGCTGGAGGCTTGTTTGGAAACCATGTCAGCTATTACCAAAGTGATGGCAGGAGTGCGTTCCCCCAGACATTCACCACCCAGCGACCTTTGCACATCAATAAGTCTGGCAACAACCAGGGAGATACCGAATCTCCATCTCACGAGAAGCTGGTGGACTCCACCTTCACTCCCAGCAGCTACTCATCTTCAGGCTCCAACGCCAACATCAACAATGCCAACAACACTGCCCTGTGCCGCTTCCCCAGCCCACCCACCTACCCCAGCACTGTCAGCACAGTGGAAGGCCACGGGACCCCCTTGTCACCCACCATACGTGTCCAGGAGGCTCCTTGGAAACTACCTTCCAAAAGGTAAGCTTCACAGCAGAGAGTGACTCAAGGGACCAGGTATTGGAACATGCATGCAAACACCACAGCACTGCTGCCTACCTGAAGTCACCCACCAGACATTGCCCAGCCTTCAGCTTGGATTGAGCCTGCTGGTTCTCCACTTGTGCCAAAGCCCACGGTGCAACAGATATGCATCAGTCGACCACTGCAAAGAAGCAGCACTCTTACTGACCAACACACTTGGTTGCTTTGGGCTTTATCAAGAAGAAACTTTTGTATGAGCCGAAAGGAGCCTTATTTATCCCTCCTTCACCACAGGGAGGTGTTTTATCAACCGGTAACTGAAAGAGACTGCAATTCAGCTCTTAAGCACCCAGTAGGGAGCTTTATGGAAGTAAGTCCGCGGTTTTTCATTCAGTGGTTCACATCCCTACAGAGGTCACCAAAGGCATTCTGGGAGGAGGGGCACAAGGTTTTCAGAAATGCAGTACTGTGCAAAGCAAAGAAAATCCCCTTCTCTGGACAGCTTTCAGGCTGTCTACACACAGATGACTAATACGAAAGGAGTACAATTTTTATCAGTGGGGGATTTTTTTAACCCTTTCAGTAACAGCAGAAAGGAGCTGGAAATTTTTTTCAGTGCAGAGAGTGGGCAATGTGAAAAGATGGAGAAATGCTGCCCCAGCAAAGGACAGAATAGGACAATAAGACAGAGGAAATTCAGTGGGTGCAGAATTGCCCAAGTAAAGAGTCCAGTGGTTTTTCTATTTTGTGCCGTCCTGAGGGAGGCCACAGGAGTTGCACAACATGTGTTACCATCTGCCCTCCCCCTTGCTGACTTGTGCTGATGTGACACTACTAACATAGTGTTCTTTTCTCTCCTTGCTTCCTTGGGCACTTTCCTTGAATTAGGACGCATTACTACGAAACACTGGGACGGTATGTGTTCTCCTTCATGTTCTAATGCTCTCTGGGTGTAAGACACATTGTTTATCCTATTTAAAGTCCAAATCTTCATTAATGCTGAATATAAGCTCTTCTTTTTGGTGTCAGTAAGGCTAAAAAAGAGGTAATGATCACCATGACATCTCCAGAAAATACTCCCAACTCAGGGCTTTTCTGCCCACAGGCAGGTGATTCATGGACTGTTTCTAGCTGGTTTCTAGATTTGGGGTTTTTTTAGAGTTTCTAGCTGGACACACACATCTAGGCACTCTCTGATCACAGCATAGTGAAGTACACCCTGGTATGGTCATATCAAAGTTCTATATGGTTTTGGCTAAACACAGACTATTGAATAGAGGAAGCTGCCACGTACTGATTTTCTCCCCTCTGCACCTTAGCAGTTTTACTTGCTTCCCATCTCAGGAGGAAGGTCACTCCAGCACTGTCCTACAGGCTGTTTTATACTGTGTGTATGCACATTTCTCCCAATGCTTTTTGCTTAAACCAAATGATAAAATAATGTTTCCTATCCAGTCCCTGAAAGATGAAAAAAACCTGCCACACTACTCTCTTCTGCAAATGCTAGTAACAGGCTGACATTGGCTCCAGTACTTCCATGTCGGTATCTCAAAGATTCATGCTACCTTCAGATTTTACTTTACTCCTCAGAAAATACAAACTCAGAATTAAGCGAAATATGAGGGCCAAAAGATGAAACAGAGGGACAAAGAGGAGGCAAGCAGGGAATTAAGGGCTGTCACACTTCAGGATTTGAACAGATCCTACTGAATTCAGTAGAAGCACTCTGCAGTCAGTGATGAGAAAAAAGGGACCAAAGATGGAAAAGACAGCAAGGAACAGGAGGCAGAGGGGAGAGATGGTGCAGAGCAAGGGATTTGGCAGGCAGAGACCATACACCACAGAGCTGAGAGGGTTACTCTTAGTGTCTAGGAGGCTTCTCTGAAATTCATAACCAAGGCTGTTGCAACAAATGAAAAAGATGTATTTCCAAGAGCCCATCTCAGATTTTACTTTGAGTTCAGCATGGTCAGTGTGATGGGCACATTTATAAAGTACATGTACTCACAAATGACAATAATACGTTCACAGTATTGTTCGGCATTGATTTAAGAAAGTCTTCCTCTGAAAGAGGACACACACAAAGGTTGTTGCTTTGTATTTGTGAACTGTGCAGCTCTGTTCAGTCATTGCTTTTTCTGTGATAGCTCTTCTACATTATAATAAACTGAGACAGATGGAGCCTGTCATTCTTGTCTTTATAACAGGTTGTCTTTACCATCTCCATATCTTGATTTGTCTTTTTTGCTCATTAGCTCCAGTTCCAGAGACAGCCAGCTGGCAATTGTTTGCCAAGAGGAAGTGTCTCAGGATGAGACTTATGATGAAAATTTGAATGAAGACATTGAGTACTGTAGTGAACCAAGTCTGCTCTCTACCGAAATGTGAGCTTTGCAGCTTTAGTCAAGGTGTTTGGGTGGTTCTTTAATTAAGGGGGAGAGGTGGGAAGAGGTGACATTTTTCTACAAAAATTTCAATTTATGGGATAAAGCCAGAAGACTTTAGTCAGACAACACAAATATCAGAAAATAATTTTTTTTAAAATGCAGTTCAGCCCTAAGAAGTAACATTGAAAGGGATATCCTTCACAGAGGATTTTTCTTCTCTGAATGAGACATCTGGATCCCCCCCCCCCCCCCCCCCCCCTCCCCGCCACATTCAATTCCACCATCGAATGTTCCCAGATTTCATCTTTAGAGCATTCTCTGTCTCATGGTCTCTTGTTACTGCTCCTGGACCTGTTTCAGCTCGTAGTTAGCTTGCTATTGCATCCATTTGATGGCATGATCTTCCTGGGATCCCTGCTGGAAGAGGGGTTATTCTGTCCATATCAGCTGCTTTTCTAGAATTCCTCTGTTCTCCTTTCCAGGCTTGCATACCAAGATGATGAAAACAGACAACTTACTCCACCAGAAAACAACAAAGGAGAGGACACCCGGCACTCTCCGAAGAAAGGGTTTCTGTGCTCCTCAGCACTAGGTAACGTCTCAGCATGACATGCGGGCTGTGCTCTCCTTTGCCTTGACTGAGTTCTCACATCTCGCTGGAGGAATCCCAGCATGTGTGGGAATGGGTGTTGGTTGCTGTTTGCTGCATTTAACTCGTGAAACCAGTAATCCCACAGCGTGCATACAATCCTGATCATGCACATGACTCTACAGACTTCATGCTCAGTCAGTAGATGAATCTGTGGCTGTTTGGATAGTCCATGCGATCTGTTTGATTAAGCCCACCTGTGAATTAGGGGAGTTCATTACAGCATTGTAGACTCTCCAAACAATCACCAGGGAGTCACCGAATGGGCTAGCCTTGAGTATATGGTGTTCTGTTCTGTGTGTATTCAGCAGGGAGAAAGGAGATGTTGTCTCTTTTGTCCGCTATGAGGAAAACAGTGAATTTCAGATTAAGTTAATACAACACAAATTTGCTTTCTGCTCTAGTTTTAACTGGAGATTTTCAAGTGCTTAAGCATGCAGACTACGCTCAGGTAAAATCCATGAATCACAAGATTTTATTAAAATATCAGGACAAATGTGAGAGTCTGGAAGAAAATGAGCTCTTTTATGTAGAATATTTTTCAGCCTTTTTCCTGAGTACTGGTTTGGAGAAAAAGGACATTCAGGGGAGAAACTAAAAAGAATCCTGTATATAAAATATATTCTTACAAAAGAAAAATGACAGACTAGGTAGTGTAATGTTTAAAGTGAGGCTACTGAGTCTTCACTCAAATCCTTCAGGATGCTTGTACCATTGAGTATATTCAAAGCATTTACTCCATTTCAAAACTTGAAATATTAGGCAATGACAATTCCTATATCTGTCTGTAAGGCCAAACTTGCAATCTGTCCTTGATACAGTGGTTCATTAATAACATTCCAGTGAATATTTATACAGTGATGTCATACACATTTTACTGTTTTTTTTCTCTAGAAAGAGGAAATACTTTTTATCTGCATTGTAGCATTCATTCTCTGGGTTACAACACATTTCCTCCAATGCCTGAGAGGGCCTTTTCTCAACAATCAATACTACAGATACTTACTATTTTCAGAATTCTAATTTTCTTTCCTCCTTTAGAAAAATGTCAACAGGATCAAGAAGTCCACAAAATATTTTAGTGTGCCATGCAGCTCTATCTTTAATACTGGATTTATTTGCCATTCTTCAAAAGTAAAGCCTGTGCACTTGTTCATAAACATACTTTGCAGTACTTTCAAAATGCTGCATAGGGAGTACCTTTCTCATATTTACAGAAGTTTAATTTTATAGCAAGTAAACAATGTGACTGTTTCAATAGTTCCCCCTAAAATCTTTTTTTTTCTTCTTCCCTTCTTTCCAAATTTTGAAAACGCTTCGTCTCTGTATAAGCAGCCTTCCATTCACCAGTGAACTCAACCATTGATTAATTCACTTCCACTTGACCTTGCTATAGACACAGCCTCATAAACTGTGGTATGTCTGGCAGCTAAGGGACACAGATCACATGCAAGCAGGAGCCCGATGTCACCTGAGCAGCCTGCGTGTTGTCCCCTCCTGCATGTTGTGTACAACCAGGCACAGCACCAGAGCCTCAGCTGCCATCATCAGTCCCGCTGAGGGCTTCACTTATACCAGAGAGGTCTGAGAACACTTCCACTGCTTAGGAAGGAAATCAGCTGCATGGTATCTATTAGGACAGTGTTTTAAAAGAGGAAAAATAAAACTCATCGTCCAGAATTTTATCTTGCAGCTTGCTTGGAAGGTAGTGCTGGTTGGCCCATGATGCTTGACTGCTTTTTGTAAATACAAATGCTTTGAAAAGGACAAGGTGTTGAGGGAAAGTGAACAGAGCCTAAAATGCAGGTGTCTTAGCTGTATCTCTAATGGGACTGCACTAAAAGAAAGTGAAAACAGATTATCTGTGGTGTAGTATGAGTGATGGACACAGTTGTGTATGATTGCTGTTTCAGGTCGAAGAGCATCTTTTCACTTAGAGTGTCTGAAAAGACAGAAAAACCAGGGCGTAGATGTCTCGCAGAAGACAGTTCTGCCTTTGCATCTGGTACATCATCAGGTAAGCATCAATAACCACAAAGACCTCAGCAATGTAACTGAGACCCTGCAGTGCCCCCCCACTGTATCCCAACCGACTTTTTAAAAACCATTTGGGATAGTTTCTCAACTATATCAAAGGTCCAATTTTTAGAAATCGTATTTGCCATCGTGCTCATTCCTAGGACTTTTATCATTCCCAGAAGAATGCTGCAGGAACATGTCCTTTGGAGTCAGCAGAGTTATCATCTTCTGATGTCCATGAAACAGTAAAATAAAAAAACTAACTAAAAGATAAAAATAACTACCCAAATTGCATGCTGCAGTGCAATTACACTGGCTTTGATGGTAGTATGCTTATGAATAAAATGTGCAGGGCCTACTTTCATATTAATTAAAGGTAACCAGTAACTGTAATTAATCATTGTAAAACATAAACTGATTACATGTAATTAATCAGCTTCTTAAGCCCTTTGTAACTGCATTCAGCAGCCTAGCAAATGTATGCTTAGGCACGTACCTAGATGATTAGCCAGCTGTCATAGTCCAAAGTAGATTTGTGTCTTAGTCTGATGATGCCAATTTTTGTCACCATAAAAGAAACAGGTGCAGATGGTAGTGCCAGCCCTGCAAGCAGGGCATCCTGCTCTGTGCAGGCCCCCAGGGCAGGGCAGGGCAGAACGGCCTTCCCACCTCCTTAGGCTGCCACAGGGGCAGAAAATGCCAGGCAGCACGGGTGTGAGGAGTGAGAAGTCAGAGCAGAGGAGCGAGAGATGGGTGTGCATGAGGCTCCCTGGCTTTTCCCACCTCCACTCCCAGCCAGTTATCCTTTACGGATCAAATGTATTGGGGCAGGGAAGAGTGGGCAGGAAACAGCTTCCCATATTCTCCACAGCAGCAACAGCCCTCCTGAGACTTCTTGCCCTCCCATGGCACACCAGACAGAGGGGACACGTGCCTCTCACCCTCTCAGTCCACCTAGCTGGCAGAACCACCTCCCTCCAACCTGTACAAAGAGAATGGAGCTACTTCGCCTTCCTTCATCCCACCATGCAGCTCCAAACCTAGAGGGATGGGGCTCTACCCACCCCAGTGTCACTCAGCCAGCCTGAAGGGTTACCCTGAAATAGGCATCTGGCCTCCAGTTGACAACACTCAGCAGTGTTCATATGTTTACAAAAATGTTAGCCTACAACAGTGCTTAAGGTAGGAACATGAAGTGGAAAGGTTGCCTCTGCTAGGCGCAATAGATTGGGTTGCTCATGAATGCTTGAAGGAGTATTCTCAGAAATACTCATACATCATTATATGTAAATATATGCAGCTGAAGCTCAGAGCAATCCCTCAGAACTTCTTTCAACTTCCTCAGAACCTTACATTTTGGATAAAACACCTTGTGTATGTTTCTGCCAACAACCTGAAAAACCGGTTCAGTTGTCCTGCCTGACAGATCTAGGGCTCTCCTTGAAGTCCTGGCAGTTTACGGGATGTGCTGAGGCTATCATGCCCTGCAGGCATGACTTGTACAGAATAATTTTTAAGGGCTTTCTTCCTCACTGAAATTTGGTGAGAGTCTGACATCTAATTCCTGAGAAAATCTTGGTGAACCTTGTAGGTGACTAATAATTGATGCTATTGTTCATCTAGCAGTTAAATCTTCAGCACAGCATGGTTATCAGTTCCCAAGAATTTCAGTGGCAGATGGACTGAGCTTCACTTAACTTTAGATACCTTTAAGTTAGCTCTCTAGTTTAGACTGGGCAGTTCAGTCCCACTGTGGTCAACAGAGGGAAAGAAGGGCAAGTATAAGTCTTGTCTAAGTCTCGTCCTCCAGATAGCATTTTCAGGCAGGTATTGAGAAGAGGCAGGAGGCTTTCTGGTGTCTCTCTACGTAGTTAGCTTAGACTGAACATATAGCCTTTAGATAGCTGAAGCTGAGTGAGACTAACCCTAGCCCAAACAAGAGGATTCTCTGCAATGCAATCTACATGCTTTTGCATTTTCTATGCATTTATTTCTTTGCTCATACCAGGCGGCAGTGAGCTCTGTGAGATGAGCTTATGACTCTGACAGCATTGCTTATGGAACAAGGCAGCAGTCACTATGAATAAGGCATCAGATCAGCCCTGTGCAACAAGAGGCTTCTTGAGAAATTTGTTTTAAAAGGAGGCTGGATGATTCAGAGGTTGTGTATATGATTACAGGAAGGACTGGATGGCTCAAAGTATAATCATCAGATATTGATCCTCTCCCCAACAGCAGATGCCTTAAAAATCCAGTGGTGGATTTATAGTTATTGCCAACTGCAGACACATCTAAAATTCACATCTGGTATCTGCTCAGGTTCCACAGTAGACACTTAAAGAAAACACAGCAATTGGCAGTCAAAGCTAGCAGTACGGGTGGTGGTAGTGGTGGGAAAATGAATTGCTGTCTCACCCACTGGAGAAGAGGTGGTGTTTCTGGCAAGGCTGTGTGGTGGGGGGCTGCATCCCTCCTGTCAATGCAGTGGCTTCTAGGCTGAAGAACTGCAGTCATTAAAGTTTTCAATCTGGTGGGATTGAAAGGATTAGGATACAGGATACACCATTTAAAGGCAAGCTTGCAAAATGAGTTCACAGCAAACATCCAAACTGTTCCAGGAGCTGCCAGCTGTTTTTACAAACCTCAAGAATCTCCAGGCCTTTCTTGGGTAGTTTCTGCAGAACCTGCCCTCCAGCACCGCTGCTAAGAGCAAGCTCTCACTCATCTTGTTCCTTCTCTGTCCACAGGCATTAGCGGTGGCTGGCCTGAGTCCCCTACTCCAGCGAAGCCATTCCCCCACCATGTTCTCTCGGCTGTGTGCTACGCCCCCCGCTACACCCTGCAGCCGTGGCTGGCCGCAACAGACCATCCCGACTCTGCGCCTTGATGGGGCAGAGTCCAGTGAGAAGCTCAACAGCAGCTTCCCGTCAGTACACTGCAGCACTCGGTACCCTGACAGCACCGGCTGCAGCAGCCCGAGGAGAGCCAGGCCGGTCTCCCTCACCGTCCCCAGCCAGACTGGAGGGAGCAGCAGGCAGTTTCATGGCAGCGCTGGCAGCCTGGTCGAAGCGGTAAGACTGCAGAGTCACGAAGGACATGGGCAGTGTCAAGGTCAACTAGAAACGCAGCTCTCAGAAGAGCAGGGCAACAGATATATTGCTGCCCACAATGCCAAGAGGAGGAGAGCTCATCTCCAAGCAGGGGTTAGCAGTGTGAATGGGAGGACAAGGACTGCTGGGGAAGACACAGGGGTAAAGAGGGTTGTGTTAGGGGTGTGACAGGGTTGATGATGCGGAGTACTAACATATGTCTTTGTCTCTGGTTCCCCACCTGCTTTTGAAGGTCTTGATTTCGGAGGGACTGATGCAGTTTGCTCAAGATCCAAAGTTCATTGAGGTCACAACCCAGGAGCTCGCAGACGCCTGTGACATGACGATAGAAGAGATGGAAAATGCAGCAGACAACATTCTCAATGGTAACAGCAAGCAGAGCCCCAATGGCAACCTCTTGCCTTTTGTTAACTGCAGGGACCCAGGGCAGGACAGTGCAGGAGAGGAAGAGGAAGAGGTGCAGAACCCGGATTGTAGAAAAAGTCAGGAGGAGCTCAAGGACAGCAGGATTTATATCAGCAGCCTGTAGTTGCCAGGGCTGGAAGCGATGCTGGTTTTTTATTTGTTTCAATGTTCCTAATGGGTTTGTTTCAGAAGTGCCTCACTGTTCTTGTGACCTGGAGTAACCGGAACAGCGTTCTTCATTCATTTCTGTTGGGACGAGTCGCAGAGTTGGGTGGTGTAAGAAAGCTTTTCAGGAGCAGATATAACCCCAGCACGTGTCCATGAAGGAAGAGTGAGGAGGAGGAAGAGGAGGAGAGTCAGCTCCCTCTTTTTTTCAGTCCCTGCACAAGGAACGACGACTGCCTCCTGAGCACGAAGGGGAACCTCAGCTTCCTGTGGATGGCCCTAGCCAAAAGGACCCTGCGTCAAACGGGTGTCTTTCAACTTTGCTTGTAAAAATCATTTTGCACATATTCTGTATGAGCCTCACCGTCTCCATAAAGCCAAGGCCCTTTGATTCGGAAGGAGAGGAGGACTTCTTCTGCTGTGGATTCCAGTACCGCGAAGGGGAGGAGGAAGCAGAAGAAGCCCGAGGGCACTCGAGGGGCAGGTGGCAGCACTGCCCAACGCTGCCGAGACTCCCAGGATCTGCCAACCAATCCAAGCTCAGGCAGCCACTCCTGCCAACCAATCAGAGCTCTAGAAGTCACTTGTCAGCCAATCAGAGCTCAGGCAGTCTCCTGCCGACCAATCAGAGCTCAGACAGCCAGCCGTGCCAGCCAGTGGGGGAGCAGGGAGCAGGCTCTGTGGCGGGGCTCAGTCGACCTGCCCGGCACTTGCTGAGGTGGTGGTGGGCTTGTGTAGATCTCTCCTTGTTTTGCAGTTTGATATTTTCTTGAAAGCATGTTGCAGTTTTTGTTTTGACTATTTTATTATTATTTTTTTTGGAGGGAGAAGGGAGTGTTTACAACGTTTTGTAATCACCTACCTTTTTGTTTTGGTTTATTTTCACCTTTGCAAATGTTAAATTGGTTTGATCATGTTGTATTATTTAAACTGGGGTTTTTTCTCCATTGAAATTTGGTAGAAGTATAATGATAGACGAGTTTTACCAACCATTATGTACACCAAGAATTTGTAATTTTATTTGCTAGTAATTGAAACCTCCTTTTTTTGTTGTTGTTTTATAATTTAAAGATAGTAGGCAATGCACTTGATATAGTCTTGCACATTTGAGTGATTGATTTGGGTTCTTTTTAGTGCTAAGTATATCTGTGAGTGTGGGAGCAATACCGAGCGAGTGTGCGTGTGCGCGCGCGTGTGTGCGTAAGTGCATGCAGTTCTCCACATCCTGGTTTGAGCTGCAGGAGATCTGTATCTGGGGCCATTTGAATGCAAAAACCAACCACTGTCTCTGCTTTTGAAAGGGGAATCAGTAACTCTTTGCATTTTCTGTTCCACAAGATATGCAAAAACAATGCAATAATATTAATTTTAAAATACGATTGTAAGTTGTGTTAGCATTAAAACTGTATAGAAAAAATTGCGGGGGTGGGGGGAAACAAAGAAAAAAACCCAGAAGGCGTTACGCTTCGATATATTCCGTGTGATGTTTTATTGCATTGATAATGTTTCTGTTGAAGAAACCGTTATACTTGAATTCAGGTCAGTTTCAGTATTTTTCAAATATTTTTTTAAATGAATTGCAATTGTGCCAAGCAAAGATAATGAATTGAATTAAGTTTCTTTAAAAAAAAAAAAGAAAAAAAAGAATCACTTCTTGTATATTTTGCTGCATGTCAAGTGAATCATTTCGTATTTGGAATGTGCCAAGCTTTACCTTTGAACTTCTAAGTGCTTTTCTACGTGTGGTTGGGGAAAGGGGTACTTTTTTTTTTTCCTTTTTTAATTTGTACAATGAACAAAGTGTACCTGGTGTAAGTAACTCTTCCGCAATCCACTGACAGGTTCAACGTTACTGATTTTGCATATCTTGTGTTCATTTTCCTTATTCCTCACTCCCTTTAAAGATGCACAATGACTTTATTGGTAGAGAATCTTTCTTCTCGAGACTGGGACATTTTGTTCAGGCTTTGTTCTCTTTCCTCTTGCTCAGTTTCCCTAACGGTCTCATCCCACTCGAGGGTGGCAAGACCCCCAATCCCATTTGGCAGATCCATCCTACATATTCAGCTGGCACCAGCAATTCAAGGAGCGAGGAAAAAAAATCCACTTTCAAATGTCTTTTATTAAATAGCTAACTCTGATCAATTATAGAAGGATCCTGGGATAAGCAAATGCAAGAGGCAGAATCGTTAGCAAAGTAAAGTTATCTAACTCTGGTCTGGACTGAAAGCAGAGGGTAATTGAGGGAGAGAGCTCTGGATCGTTGTTTAGGAGAATTGCTGCAGTCTGGTCAAGATGCAGATGTTAAATGACATTGTTGTGTTCCTATGCACGGTCTCATTCCTCTTCCCAGACTTCAGCGGATGGGTCAGATTCTAAGTCACAAAACATCTGATGGCACAGCATGTCCTAGCCATATTTCCCTACTAGTGAGTGTGAACCTCTCTTGACTTTCCTCATACCAATACTTGGCCCTAACTGGTGAGAAAGGCTGAAAAAACAGTCATGTATTGTTGGATTTTTATGCAACTGATTTTCATCTAGGCAACTGCTCGTTTTTCTCCCTTCTCAAGACGGTTCACAAACTTGCAGATCAGTGCTGAGGTAGGAGATGTGATCTGAGTCAGAGCTAAACTTTCATTCAAATCTTGAGCTACTGCAGATGTCTGAGAACATCATTTGTTGCATATGTTGATTACATTATTTTTGTAATGCCCTTGTTTTTCTTCTTGCTTCTCTGGGGCATAAAGCAGAAATAGCAAAGAGTATTTTTGACAGTGCATTTTTTTCAGTGTCGTTTTGCACCGGCCAATAGCAGCTCAAGATACCTTGAAAAAACCCAAATCCTTTTAAACTAGAGAAATATGAATCCATTTATACTACCATCTGGCATCAAAGTCCTAATTCAAGACTTCCCTGGAGAAAGTAACTAGCTGATGTCAGTCAGTCTCATCCTTTCCATCCTTCGTGCCTGTATCAAGACGGGCACACAAGCGTGTCTCCCTTTGAGAGTTTGCTGCTGCTACTGCAGATGTGCTCCAAAGCTACATGAAAGGAAATAATTCTGTGCCTGGCTGCTTCTGAAAATGAAATCAATGTAAGGGCTCCCTATCTTGTTTTCTTCCACTGGGAGGTCCATCTGACCCTCCCAATGGGAGACAGAGGTGTTTTCTGCTCCTCAGAAACAAAGTGCTGATCTAAATTAGTGGTTGCAATGGACATTTTGTAAGCTTGATAGCCTGTGTCATCTTTTAGGATTTTTGTTGAAGGGAAGGAAAATGGTGGAAAGGCTTATGGCCCATGCATTCCCGGTGAAAGCTGCAACTCCCTCGGTAGTCAGAGCCTACAATGGCCAAGGGAAACCTCAACTCTCCGCTGGAAGACCCCTTAGGTTCTGCAGAGTGGAAAACATGTGGCTAGCAGAGAATGCAGATGACTTTTGCATTTTGAGGGGCAGGTGTTAAATTTAGTAATTGCTGGTGCCAGCTGTGCAAATTTCTCTTTCTGGGGAGGGCAGCATATGTTTTTTTTCACCTGAGGTACTTCCAATGTGCACATTGTGACAGGCCTGAGCAAAGAGCTACTGCGTCCTTCAGGTGAGGTAGAGTCTTGGGGACGGTGGGAATGCGGGGGCAGGTTTAGTTCCTGGTGTGTCCTTCTTTCCCTGTGTATGGGAGTGGATGGTGGTACAATCACTGTGCTGTGGATGGAAGCTTTGAAGGAACTGATGCCTGAGGAGGGGCGTGGAAGGAAAGGAGAGAATGGGGAAAATGATCTGCTGTTTGCCACTCAGCATCTCTGACTTGCGAGAGTACACTGCAGACTAAAGACGTTTCTTATAAAACAACAAACCTCCTCCCAGTATCACTCCCGCTCATTATTCCAGGCAGTACTGGGCCAGCCACACCAGGTGCATTTCTTTTTTTCTTCCTTATTTCTGTGTGGCTGACGCGACGGGGAAGAAAGTGGAACTCATGATCCAGAGCTGAAGTTTCGTTACCCACAGACCTTTTCTGCATCATCTGCCTCTTCAGCTGGACATGTGAACGACAATGGTGTAGATGCTGCTGCTACTGCAGGGGTCCCGCCTGTTTTACTACCCTGCCCACCACAGCCCAGCATGGAGGGACAGCCAGAGAGGCACCATGTACAGAATCGCATCTATTTCTGCTTTGTTTTCTGACTCAGAACCCTGCCCCTGATGACTACGACAACGATGACAACAACAACAACAAAAAAAGGGCAAATGCATTTTTTACATTTCTTGATAATTTCCAAAGCAATGTATCATTGCTTTCTTTAGACTGACGCCAATATAACAGTTGTATGGGTCTCAGCCAGGCTCCTGTGTCTTTTCTGCCTGATAGTTTCAGATTGCTGTATGAAATGTATGCGCGTTTGCACACAGACACAATCATACAAGGTGACGGCACCGTGAGCCCGTGGAGTTGTTCACCTGTATCATAGATGAAGTAGGAGGCCTTGCTTCATATGTGTAGATGAGAAACTCCAATCCGTTGGTCCAGTGAGCTGAGATGAAACAGCCCTACTGAGCCAGAACTGAGTATCCTAAGATATACGCATGGTCCTGTTGTGACTGTCCTCGTGGCAGGGGCAGGGTGGGGGAGAGGAACACTGAATGGGGAATTTGGAGCACAACAAAGTTGATAAAATAAGTAGAATCCAGTTGGGAGCTTCTGGTAGTGGTGAGATTTTATCAGTTCTCATAATGAAAACTGTAGTGCATATAAAGAAAATATTCCAGGCCGTCAGAAGCCCCTGTTCCCATCTTGCTAACACAAAGCTGGAGGGCACTAGAGGCCAAGGAGGTTGTATTGATGCAAAGAATGTGGAAAATAGAACTGGGCCCAGAAAAATTTGGTTATATCTTTCCTCCATTTATTTTCTTTTCCAAAGAAGTCTAAGAAATATTAATTTTTATATTGGCACAGGGTTTCTTTTTTTCTTCTTTTGAAGGTCACAAAGTTTTTAAAGTTTTATTCTGGGTTAGCAAGCCCTGGGATCCAGAAGGTTTCCAATGGTATCTCAGATCATGGAGTTTTGCCCTCTGTTGCTGCTTTATTTCTGGACAGCCGAAACTGCTACAGCCTTGCTGCTACAGTGTCCTGTGATGGGGTGGGTGAGGGCAGAAGCACGGCCAAGACATATGTCCTGTACTGAAGACAGACTGGGATCTGGCTTTCAGAGAAGTCAGTAGCATCACACTGGAATGGAAAAAAACCCCTCCTCTGATATAAACTTTAGTGTTCTAGTTAAATCCTCCATTCTTCCCCTGCCCCTTATGGGGGACTTGACTTAACTGTTAACACTTGAGCTTAAAAAACAGGCCTTCTTTAGGGGCACAGGGCTTGACTCAGTTGCCTAAATGTGAGCATCTACTGCCATTTGAGCTACCCTACGGTACTCTGCCCGGCCTGCAGCAGCTGGTCCAGGAAGGCAGACCTCTTCCCCAGGGCTGGTGTCACAGCTACCAGCCCCATGTGAATGGCAGAGATCTCAGGTGGCAGAAGACAATTAGGCAACTTAATCAAGTCCCTTTCTAAAGGGCTAATTGAGAAGAGCAGCACCAATGACTGATGTAATAAGGGAATCTTCATTAGCATTACCAAGGGCTTAGGCATGATCAGGAGCTCATCTCCACATTCCCGTGTTGTTGTTTTTCTACCCCATCTCATGCAGACAGCCTCCACTCCTACAGCCTGAAGTTCACGGTGCTCTGCCCAGCCCTTATGTTAGGCCAGGCTTAGCAGCTGCATCCCAGGCCTAGTGGGGCAGAGGCAAGCCCAGCCAAGAGCAGGCATTGCTCCATTCAACAACAGATTTTTCTGCCAGCATTCGAACAGCCCTTTTCCAAAGCATTTTCCTATTCCAGACAGACCCACAAACTCAGACACCATTCATTAGCCTCATCATTCAGACGATGAAATACCCATGTTTTTCGGTTGCATTTTGCTGAGCCAGGCAAAATGCAAGCTTTTCCCAAACAGGCTGAAATGCTTTTAATATTTTAAGCATTCTAAGCCAGTCTGCTCCCATTTCAAGCACCTAGGTAGACTGGCAGTCAATACTACCTAAACATCATCAACTTCATGATTGCTCATAGAAGTGATTGGTTCAGGCTTATTCAGTCTTGACAATTTGAATGTGGGAAGATTTCAGAGGAGGAGTGAGATTGTAACTATCTCTTTGACAAACATTGCTGCATCACACACACACAAAAAAAAAGGGGGGGGAGATGATACTCTTAAAACTGCCTTAAAAATCAATTCTGAATGATGAAATCTCCCTCCAAACAATTACCGCTTGGTAGAGCAAGGAATAAGTCGCTTTGGGTGAATTCTGGCAAGAAGTGGTTGGAATCTAGTCCAGTTTCAGGAGTGAAAGTCTAATTTAGGAGCTGATCTCTCAGTCTGAATTCACATCGGCACCAATGACTGAGCACTGCAGGATCAAAATTGTTTAAGGTCTCGGGGGTGCTGTATCTGGCCTGCATCTGCATGGTTTGGGTCTGGCCTGGCAAGGTACTGCATACCTGTGTTTCCCAGTAACTTCAGGGAAGATGGGGTTCCTCAGCACCTCTTAAGTTCAGGCCCTGGAGCACCATTTCCTGCTCTGATCATCAGCTATAAATGTTGATAAATATAAGTGTTTTGCCTTCATTTGAATTGCCCAGAGCTGTAAAATGACCTCTCTCAAGTATAAATTAGTCCAGATATAAACCTCCTCTCCCACTCTTCCCTGTACTCCCTGCCCACCCTCCCCTGCACCTCCACCTAAGCCCTTCCCCATCTCAATTCTTTACCTCCTTCCACAATTTTATATCTAATTTTCATGAACCCACAGAAATGCTTTTGTAAATAATGCTGTACAGTTTGTAACCGTCATGTAAGCCTGTCATCAGTGCCAGAGTCCGTCTTGCCCTCTCGCACGTTTTAAAATCAACAGAGGAAGGTTAGAGCGAATGGCCCGCCAGTGAGCTATAGGGTCATCTCTGTGTGGGACAAATGTATATTCCTGTAAGATTGCATTTTTATCTAAGGAATGATGTTATTTTAAAATTGCTAATAAATTTCTAAACAATGTCCAGATTTGTTTAATATTGTAAATGTTATCAGAACTCCTTTGACATTGCTCCCTGCTCTCAGCAGTGGCTGAAAAATAAGACAGCTTCCTGCAGCCCCTTATTTGCCATCAGCAGTCCCGCTGCCATTCATGGGCTCTCTCGTGTATTTAAGGGGCTGCAGAACAGTTTGGGACAGTCACAGCCTGCCCTGTTAAACAGTAACTTGGGAAATCCAACTGCTGTCTGTACTGTTGTCACTACAGAAACTCTGCCGTGTCATGACGTCCAAAGTGTGACTCATGCATACCCACACACTTAACATTTTCTCCACAGGGTTCTTTTTTACCAAGCCTATGCAACAAGAAATGAATGCCTGCAGCCTAAAATGCAGTCTAATTAGTATATATATAAGCCGTGAAGCTAATGGGATGATAATAAGTAATATACCACGCATCTACTTTCTGAACAAATTTGTTCTACCATGGTTATCAAGCAATTACGTTGCAATGCCAGCTAAGCGCTGTATTTCCTGTCACAGCACTATAAATCATAGTGTGCTTAGTCCAAGTACATTGGTGTAAGATTGAGAAAAATAATGTTTACAGAAAGAAGAATGTTATTCTTCAATTATGTGTATATATTTTTTTTTCCCCTGACTTGCATGCAAATGTCAGAACTGCAGGCTTTGCTGCTACTATTAATTAGTGGTGTCACAAAATGGTAAAACCCAGGAGGTGATTAAAACCTGTGGATGTCATCAGTGTGAGGTGTTGGAATGGCAGAACGATCACCAGAAACCTCGTTATCTCCAGGCTCAGACCAGCCCTCGGTTAGACATTTGCCATCACAAAACCACACCAAACCACCATGCTCTTGGCTGTCAGTAGAAGCCCAACAGACGGTTCAGCTTTGCTGAACAACTCGCTGAGCTGGAAACCCGGCTGAGCTCCCTGGGGCCGGGCTACAGCTTTGTGTGAAAACCACAAGGTGAAAACTATGGCAAAAAACAGGTGAAAGCCGGCTGTGGGTGTGCTGCAGGGTGAAGAACTGTGGGAAACCACGAGTGAAACCTGTGAGACAGCTGAAAAGCGGTGAGCATCAGGAACGAGTAAAAGGTTTGCACAGCCCCCTGTGAATTAGATGCATTTAGAACAGCCCCACGACAGGGAAAATACACCATACGCATATAACGTTTTTTATTGGGTAGTTGCAGACTGCTGCTGGATGTCGGTTTTTAACGTCCACGATATTTACCCGAAGCTAGAGGCATGCTTCGGGGCAGCTAGGCACACAGACCCGGGAAACCCCTCCGTTCACTCGTGAACGCGAAGACAAGCCCTGGGTAAAACGAGGTTTGGCTCCTGGGCCCTGACCTCTACCCACAGAACTTCTCCAGCGGGGCCGCACCTCCCGTCAGGAGTCACTGGGGGCTCACAGCAACCCGAGGCAGGCCGGGGAGGCCACCGCCTGCCCCAGGCGCAGGCCCAGG
>NW_009604156.1:0-18056 GCF_000690535.1 Cariama cristata
TTCCAACCATAATGATTCTATGATCCATGAAAAGGTGAGGATAGAAATTCTAGCCCATACTATTGTCTCTAGAGTAATGCCAGAGGCGCTTTGTACAGAATGGTTACTGCACACTCTTTTTCCTGTTGGGCTATTATTTTATAGTATTTGCCTAGAACTGAAAACAACAGACTGGGAGATTTTTATTTGTTTTAAACAAAAACTTGCCCCTATCAATTTGCTCAAGGTGCTTGAAATTTCATTCTGATGAAGGTCTATATTACACATTTTAAAAGGCAGTTTCAAATATGCTTTCATATTAAAAGCACTGTCTCACAAAGAACAGTCATACAGAGAAGACATGTCATGGTATGTTAATGGTACCTAAGGACACTCTTCCCACCCCCACCATGGATTAATTTTGGTTAAATCTGTTACACATTTAACCTTCTTAACTCATCGTAGCCGATATTCCTCTCAACTTCCTGTTAGTGTGATATAATACCATAAATATGTAGTTGTAATCTATAATATAATACCATGCACTGGAACGGTGTTTATATGCTTTTTAAAATCTTGATTTACTCATTACATAGAGATATAAAAGCAACAGATGAACAAGCATACAATGAATAAAGATGGCAATCGGCATGAATAAAGAAGCCAAGGAAAAGGCCTACAATACAAAGTGTAGATTCTGCAGTGTGATTTTACTACTTCCGATAATCTCTAGTTAGTAGCAAAATTTATGAAATGAGGGTATCTTTCATGAACAAAGAACCAAAGCGAAGAGAAGATTCTCATCTTCGTAAGCAGTAATCCATATTCACTCTCCTGGTCTAAATTTCCCCCAAATTTTCACAAAACCATAGAAAATATGACAAATGCCACCTCCAGACATCATTTCCATTTGTCTCCCCTCTCCTTCCCTATTATGGATAATTCAAAATAAAACTGCATGAAGATAAAACATGATAGTACTACACAAGATGTATATGCAAAATTACTCTTTTGATTCTGCACAAAATTGTCTTTTCATAGGAAATAGTTAGTTGGATTAGTATCTTATTAAGAAACATTTTAGAACCACTTTCTCCAAAGAGAGAGGCAATACAGAATTAATTATGCCAAATGTTATGGGCTTTCTTATTAGACTATGATGAAGGTCATCTAGCTTATGGTGAAGGGAAATATCCTTAGGCAGTGACAGCTGTAGCCAACATACAAACCACCAAAATCAGAAAACTTAAAGGAAAAACATATGGGAATTCCCTGTGTTGAACACAGATGTAATTAGATATTTTCATAAAAAAACGTTTTCCACTTCTCACCTTTCAAAGGGAACAGAGGGGAATTTTGTGACTGAATAGTTGTCTGGTTTCCAAAATCAATACAAACTTTCGTATCACCTCCTTAGGATTAAGCGAGCCCACGCTGCCAGACGGCACACAGTGAGGGAAAGATATTTCCTCTCTCCACGAGAGGGCAGATCTCGCCCACACACGATTTCACCCTCATCGTCCTCACCCTGGGGCCAGCAGCTTCCTTCTGCTGCCACTGCCGTGATGGAGACAGTGCTGCCGTGGGACCGGGCACGCGAGGGAAAGGCGCATTTCTTCTCACGGAGCTAAGAGGCACCATATAATTCTTAAGAAGAGTTTCTATTACTCCTTTTAAATCATACTGAAATATAAACCATGTATTACACTGAATTCATACATATAACTTCCAAAAGACTACATAAATAATTTTTATATTTTTGTTAAAGAATTTAGATGGAAACAGGAGAATTTTTCATAGATAACTTCAGCATAACAGATTCTAGTATAGATGCTTCCTCTCTTTCTAGTAACATCACGGTTCTGCTGCTTTTATGTTCACAAGCAATGCCAAATACAGCTATTTGCATCTTTTGTGGTGTATAACATTTCAACAGACACATTCAGAAAGAAAGAAACAACACCTACCTTAACAACACTTCTCTAGCTGCTGTGTCCTGAGCAGGGGGAAAAAAACCCAACACATTGCGCGTTGCAGCTTCAAAAGGGGTAACTAATATTACTGAACTTTTTTTTTCCATGTGACTAGAAATTCGGTATGCCTTCAATAACAACACCTTCACGAACTCAAGCAGAACTTGCCAGTGATGGTCCTGTTCTGATGTGCTCTCTTCAGAGGCTGGGGGATGAACAGGGAACCTTAAAAAAAAACCCTAAAATAAAGATGTCCCTACGTTACCTCTTCTCCCTCTACATGACTGTCCCTCGGCTATTGGTCTTTACAAAGGCAGAAACAGATGTGTTGCCACTCTCCTCCGGATTCCAAAATCCTTCTTTCTCTTTCTTAAGCAACAGAGAGCCTGCCTTGAAGAGGCCAGGGTATTTGCCTGATGCTCTCTGCATGGTCTTCAGACAGCTACACGCTGAGATGCACTGTCTTTGCACATGGCTATGTTAAAAACTGCAAAGGGAGAAAACGTGAAAGGGAGCACACAATCTGTGTCATGCAGGCTGATGAGAAGCCATGGGTTTTGTCAAAGCCTTTGAAAGTACTTGACAGAGCAAAAGATACAGGAGTGCAACCTCTTTAGAGTATCTGCACTATCAGGTTAATGAAAGAGAGAGGAAGAAACTTGCTCTCCCTTTATAAATCAATAAAGAACAAAGTTGAAAGCTTTTGAGGCTTTCTTAGACACTAGGTCCTCAACAGTGATTCCCTGGGCTTATCCACACTTAACACTTCAGCAAATCAAGGCAGCAGGACAAAAATCCCATCTTTATGGGAAGGTCTAACGGGATAAAATGCAAAAGAGCTCTATTTTGCAGGGAACAGCATCAGTTCATGTATATATGGCTGCTTACTAACAAAGAATTCCATGTCATATAGTCAAGAAATAAATGTGTTCAGTTAAATTCTGAGCTTATATAGCAATTAAATAAGAGAGAGAAGAGCTGTTCCAGATGCAGGAAGGTAGGAAGGCATGCTTACAAGCCATGGCCAGATTGCATGGAGGGTTGTCTTAATGTAGAACTGGAAACAACATGAGGAAACAGAAGCAATAAAAGGCTGACAGTCAGTCTGGAACTGGAATTAACCTGAAGTCACTTCTGCCAGAGCTTGCATTTCCTGCCCCAGTTCTAAAATGTGGGAAGGGAAAAGACACAGAAAAGAAAAATTGCTGCTGCTACAGACAAACATTGCATTTGCCTCTGCAAAGGCACTAAGATAAACTTATGCTCCTATAGCATCTATTAAACTGCATGAGCAAAAAATCAAGCGCAGAGGAAACATACTCCATGGTACTGCTTCTGAAGTTGCCACCACTCTTCACACCCTGTGAAATTTTTTCTGACACTCCTCTTTTTTAAAAATGTTCTGTGTGTGCTATCGTATATATTTATAAAGTAAAGGGCAGGTGTTAATGTCTGTATATGTGCTTTGCAGTTTCAAACTCCACACCCATATATCTTTTTGAAAGCCAAATGCAAAACTTTGCTGCGACATTAAATTATTCAATTCTAGACAGATTTGTTCGCTTTGGGCCAGACAACATTAAAAAGAACATATTAAATATTTGCATTTGAAATTGATAACAGCAGGTCTATTAAAATAATGGAGTATAAAGAGAAAAAATGTTTAACAGGAAAGGTTTAAGAGGAGGAAGAAACTGCTTTGGGATTCAGGGACTAAATAAACATTCTACGAACAGACACAATGGAGTCCCACTAGTTTCACAAACCAGGATCTAGATGAGAAATCCAGCAAACAAGAACAAGAATTTTTGTCAGGATTAGTTCTTCAGCATTGGATAAGCATGAAAACATGTGACACAAACTATGAATCTAATGCCCAAACACTGGGTATTTCTTTGTTACCTACAAAGGGCCAGGTGATAAGTATTAATAATTGCGGTGTGTAAGCATATAATTAAAGATTTAAAGGTAAAGTTTCATGTGCTATTGAAAAATCACACTCATAACACAAAGTAGGTATGCTTCCATAGGCTTGTGAATTCCACAGAACCCTCTCAGCAGACATTTGAAAAACAAGTATATTCAGCTTGGAAATAACTTACACATTTTTCCCCCCATTTGGAAATAGGAACATTCAAGAGTATTAGAGGGCTTTCCAGGTTAACTTATACAAATTTGCTTTTCTATACAAGCTATTAGATGATGTATAGAATGAAAGCCAACACACAAAAAAATTAGTAGTAAATGCCTGGTTGTGTGTGTCTTCTGCAAATTGTGCAAATATGCAAGTATAATAACTACCATTTATCATTCTTCAAATCTGTACATTGGCCAAAATAGCATGGAAACCAAACTGTCTACCAAGCAAGGCAACTTTCACAGATCTTGGGCTAATTGGGACTGTTTAAAATTTCTCTCTTGTTTAATTTTTGATGCAGAAGTAACACAGGTGAAAATCCAGCTGACACTATGCCTGCTAGTAGAAACAGTGCATAAAGGAAGGATGGCATTCAGGTCACACATATAAGCAAAACTCTGCAGCACTTTGCTTCTGTAATAAGAAGTTATATCCTCTGCAAAATACCTCAAAAATAAAAACCCAAAAAACCAACATGGCATCCTAGAGTTGAACACAAAAAAATACGTGGCAGGTTCTAAAGTTTTTAAAACAGTATGCTTCAGATATACCATATAACCAATACAGAAGAGAGTTCTAAAATGTCATTTCATAAACTTACATGTAATAGATCTAAAAAAACTAACATTGGAATTCAGGGACATGTCTGAAAGTGAAAGACTCCTGCACAAAGAAGTCAGTAGTCAAGGAGTTCGCACACCAATGCTGAGAGCCTGCAAGCCAGAAAGCCTCAGGGTCAAGAGGCAGAAATAATTTCTTTCCTATTAATGTACGGTAATATCTATATGCAGTTCAGTATGTTTATTATTAAGCCTTGATAATGCTACTAAACTGCACACAAATTTTATTCATCCACTTTACAAGTAATGTAACAGAGACTATTGAAGTCTCTGCAGGCAAATTGTAAATAGAATCCAGCTTTCTAATATAACAGAGACATAACTTACCCACTCTGTCAAACTGCTTTTTGATAGAGATACCAAAAATGTGTTAGGCCATGCTCTGTAGTCATTACTTTCATATTTTTAGGAATTGCAACGTAGGAATCCTCAAGTTTAATTGCTCTTGTCTGCCTTACATGCAATAATTACACAGCCCACTGGCTAAGTGTATGTTATGATGCCTCCTAAATGCTGACCTACAAAGAAGTTGACTCCCATTTATCTACTATCCCTTTAATTCATGGGGAAAGTCTCCGAAGATAAGTGGTTCAAATCCTGCTGCTATGACTTAAAAAAACTGAAAACAACATAATAGTATGTTCATAACAATGAAAAGGCATAAAAGGAGGAAACAAACTATTACTATCTTGCTACCACTTAGGTGCAGTTCTTTAATGATCGTTTGAAATAAGTTATCCAAATTTTTAAATTATTGACAGATTAATGACAAGCTCACATAATTTGGCCTTTAGTTCCACCTCTATATGAAGCAAGTAATGCTATTTGTAGAGGGAATTCCTTCTAAAACAAATTGTCATTTTTAAAAGTGAAGTTTACAGCAGTCTACAGAAGGTTTGGAAAAAAAAATAAATTGTTTTTTTAAATACTTCCCATTAAATTTCACAAATGGAGCAACGCAAAAGAGTTCAACTAAAGAAGTGCTATATATGATCTTGGGTGCCAACTCTATGGCTTCTCGTCTGGCTAACTTTTAAATGTACAAATATTATTTAAATAAGAATAAGTTTCCATAATATGAGAAGTCTGAGACTACTTTTAAGTCCTGAGAAACAGAGAATTATTTTGAACAAACCTAACCAACAACTTCTAATCAGGTTTACGTGACAAATTTCAGGAAAAAAGCTTTTATTTGTCCAAGAATATTTAATTAGCTTTTGTTGTTTGAAACACAGGCAAAGAACATGCTGAAGAAGTTTAAAACATCCCTAGTCTCTTGTAAAAAGAAATCCCTAGTTTTTCCTACCACGGATGACTTGGGAAAGGGCACTTGTGCTGGCCAGCTCCCAATACTCCAGTTCAGAAATTGGATCCCTTTTTATAACAGAAATTCAGAAGATTTTTTTACACTAATTGGGAAATTCAGGTTTCTGTTGATTTGACTTATCTTCCCCATCACTTATACAAAGGTAGAACATCTCTTCTTCTGTTTTGATTTCTACAATTCAAAGCATTTGAATTCTGACAATTCTTTTCAGAACTTCCCAGAGCATACACAGCACTGGTAATCTTAAAATTGCCCTTCATCAATCTCTGTTTTTTTCAGTCAACTATGGTTTCAGTCATATATTTAAAACCACTTAAAGATCAAAACATATTGACACATTTTGATCACTTTCCTTGTTGTCCAGAGTTAGGCAGCTCCTCATCTCAATAGCTTCTCCACTCTCCGTAGAGATTTTTTTCTTGATCATGCCCTAACTGCTTCTGCCATTCAATAGTCAGAAAAACAGCGGGTTTCTGTTATGAATCCAAACAAGTTAACAAAATATTCACTAGCCAATCAAGGAATGGGCTGATGCTACCAAGTAACTGTCACAGTCCTACCCCCTGACTGCTCTTTTTTCCTGTCTTTCCGGATTTTTTACTTGAAACCCTTTTTTCCTGTTCACTACCTCTACTATTTAGTCCTTCTGGGGGCTAGGTGAGGAGAAGAATATGCAAAATGAAGGGGTAAATATTAAACTATTAAATTCTCAGTTCTAAAAATGAATTTAGGAAAATAGCACCTGGCAATTTCAACTACCTGCAATCAAAAAGATATTTTGTCAGACATTGAACTAATTATCAATTGATATGAATTCTAGTTTGTGCTCTCGATAAGACAGGATATGCTAGCTCTATTTAAATATGATTAGGCTCATTGCTCTTCATCTCAATATCCAATCCTTTTCTCTAAGGATTCTTCTATTATGCAAATGAACAGCAAAGCAATTAAACACTTCAAAAAGGAAGACTGAAAATTAGTAATGAAAGAATTATCATCTTCACCTCCTGAAATTTATAAAACAAACCGCATGCTAGAAAATACTCTTCTGCATTACATAATGCCTTTCTTCTGTTCAGATCAAAACTGCCCACACCATTCACAGAAACATCTGAACTAAAACATTTGAGGTCACTTAAACTTTTGGACATATCTTGCCACAAAAATCTACCTACCCTTTGGTTTCTGAAAAGTTGCAAGCAGAAGAATTGAGGATGTTTCCTGAAAAACTATCCCTAAAATGGAGTAACCAATTTTTTTTCCTCCTCTACCTTTGTTCAGCTACCTTGTTTGTTTCCACTCCTTCCCCGATGATCAGTGTCACATTTCCCATTCTCTCTACCAAATTTTGTAATTCCAATGACACTGATATCTCACCTTAAAAAGATTTAGCTTGCAGACTATAGTTTTATAATACAGTTGTAGATATCAACCAAGCCATATGGATCTCAGTGAGCATTTCCAGTGCTCACTCTGCAATTTTTGATTTTCCAAATGAAATGTGTAGATTCTTATCATTATTCTAAACAGAACACCTGCTCAATGTGTTTTATTGAAAAGAAAAAAAGGAAGTAGTTTTAAACTATATATGCAATCTACATATCACATATTGGGAGATTCACAAAACATGTAACTGGTACAAACCAGGTATACAGAGGCATCTGTAGCTGGTTCCAACACTGCGGCAAATGCCATGTGCACAAGGATTCAGAGCACAGAAGTCAATAGGGTCAGCACACGTAGGTCCTGTAAATCCAGGACTACAACTGCAGGAGAAGGCAAGTCTGTCTGCATAACAGGTTCCATTGTTCTGGCAGGGAGATGATGCACAAGGGTCTATTTTGTCTTCACAAGAGGTTCCTAAAAACCCTAAATGAAATAAATGGTTTTGATAAGTAAGCATTCTGCTATGCATACAATTTCAATAACTAAAGTGAGATAAAAGTAAGCCACTGATATATCTATATTCCTGTTTTTTTAAATTTGATGAAAATTACAAAAATACAGACTTCCTATATATATTAAACTCTAATTTTACCCATTAACATGGTATGCTAGAAGATGATTCAGGTAGAATCATACTATCATATGATTAAGGCAGTAAGTTGCAAAAATATTTGTTGAAACTGACAGTGTTTATCCACTTTCCGAAGTGCACCTGGCTAGAAAAGCAGAAGAGATTTTCTAAAGATCAAGAGCAGACTAGCCTGGAAAAAAAAAGAAAAGCCAAAACAGACTTTTCTTCATTACTGTTAGTATGTATGTTAAGAATAACAACCTCTAAAGCAGCACATGGGTTTACTTGAGCTTCATTAATTTAAAGTATCTTGGCAAGAACATACTTCACATTAGCAGGAGAGACAATGATTTATTGAAGTAACACCACATAAAAATTAGACAAGGAATAGGATGTTCTTTCAAGGGAGTTTTTTTAATCAGATATAGAAAAGAATAATATTTGAACAAATTGCAGTATACTAATTATAGTTTGTATCTGTACATACACACCATATACATAGTAACATGATGCATGGTTATTATACCTAAAAGCAAGTAAGAAAAGTATATTCAAATTCTAGCTCCTTTCCAAATTAAAAAGCAAACTGTCCTTTCCATTCAATTCTAATATTTTTTTATGAGTATTTGGTCCATTTGTACAGATCATCACTTTTCAGGATTAAAGTTCCCTGGAATATCTTACAGTGTAGAACAGCTCTTAACATTACAATACACTAATTGCTGGGAATAAGAAATTAGGAGTAAATCGAGTCAGCCTCCACTCAAGACCCAGCAAGCCAGCTTTACCAATCTACTCTAACAGAAAGTGTGAACCACTGCAGTTGTGCCAGTTTAAAAAGACAAAGAACAGAGACCACATTGCCACTGCTACCCAGGAGATTGTAGCAACATTTCAGACACCAAAGAAGATAAGTAGATGCATGAAAAACTATTCTAGGATTTGAAAAATATTTAATCAGAAAGAGAGAAAAACAAATTAAAAAGTTAAAAAACAACAACAAAAACCAACAAAACAACAAAAACCACACACACACAAAATGTGCCCGATGGTGACAGAAATGATCAAGATGGAAGAGCTGTCTCCCAGTGACTCAGAGCATGAAAACAGTGACAGGTTAACAGGTTACACTTAGGAATAACACTCAATATTGAAATCTTATCCCTGATGCAATGAAGCAGATTTTTGGCCTTACTTTTATAATTTTTGTATCTATAAAGAATCACTGCTGGATTAAAAGGAGTTGATGTATTAGAACTGAAGCCCTATATTGTATAAAGCTTATGATGAATACCAAAAGTCAGACCAAATACCACATTCAATACATACTTTACAGCATCTCATTATTTTTACTGACTCAGTGAATATTTTTGTTCAAAGCAATGTCATTCCACATTTCAAGCAAGGTACAATTAATCAGGAAATAGTTTTCAGTTAATTTTGACAGATGTGTTACTTTGAGGGCTTTTTGATTTTCTTTCTTTTCTAATTATTCATGATTCACATTCCGGTGAGTTAAACTGTAAGTTTGTTTAACTGTAGTTCTAGCATTGTAATCATAGGTAGCAAGTCAGGAGTTCGCATTTCTGAAAACAAGCTCATAAGAAATAGATTAATTTACATTTTAAATCATAACAAAAAAATCCCAAACATTTACTAAAAGGTTTAAACTCTATAGTTTGTTCTTGATTGATTAGATTCTTTGAAAATCGGTGCCAGAAAGATCTAGTGAACTGAGCATAGGCTGTCAACTCGACTGAGCTCCAAGACTTGAAGAGCAAGTGAAGACTGAGATAATCAGCCTAAAGACATTAAAGTTTCCAGCACACACCAAAAAAAAGAGACCAGCAATTAATTTTAAATATCCTGAGGACTTCCTCAAGGAGACACACTCCATGTTTTATAGATCCACAAAAGCTTAGTGAACTGCATCAGAAAGAGAGGGAAATGGATATTAAACAAAGTTGAGTAACCCACACAGAGCGTACTACAGGGAGCTACTCAGAGAATTAAGAAAACTTAGATTATTGTAACTAAGAAAAAGATGGAAAGGTCACAACTGCCCTGTGAGGTCCAGACAAAACTACGATATTCTTGAGCACTGTTGGCAGCAGGATTTTAGGAGCATCCTCAAAATATTAGGTCCTGGATAAATTACTTGAAAAGCCACACCTCCCTCGTATGTTCATAACTCTTACGCCAGAGCTATTGAATGAAAAACAAACAAAAAAAATCCAATTTAAAAAAAAGTAATAAAAAAGTAACAACCTATAGATTGAACGTTTAACAGTTTAGTCATAAGTAATTCAGCAACAGTCCAGGAAAGAAAAGCAGGTCTGGCAGGGCACAGGCAAGAGCCTTCTGCCCTCTCCATTTTCCTATCCTGTGGCTCAGATTGCTTCATGGGCTTTATCAGGACCCCCTGCACACCAACGTTGAAGAGAGCGAGCTTAAAAACAGATATTGTGGAATCATGTATTAGAGGTGACTCCTGTAGATGATAACTGCATAACCATCAGAAACTGAAAAGAACAGAAATCCTAAAAATCAAGAATCTAATTACAGCAACGGTTTGCTGACAAATTAAAAAAAAAAAAAAAAGAAACAAACAACTGTACTGTTATCATAAAATCCTGGACAGATTTAAAAGAATCTGCAAGGATTTTTAACTATTACTAGGAGGAGATCAGCCAATGAGTCTAGTGAAATCGCTACACTAACTCTGAAACCAGATTAAAAAGGATCAAAGAGATCTGAGGTCACACAATTACACTAAAGCTGCTTCACTACAACCTTTGCAATAATCTTCCCTACAAAGAGAAGCTTACTGGCAGATGGCTAATGTTTCAAGTGACAAAGCTCTTCAAGAACATATGCAGGTTTAAAATACACTAAAACATGTTGCCCTTGTGCTATCTTTGACTGCACTGTGAAATGAGTTTAGTTGATTCTGGAAATCAACTTCATCAACTAAATCTTACGTATGAGTTAAATATCCGAAAATACTCAAGCAGCAGTAGTTACACATCTGAATTGAAGATCTATTACTCTGACATTTCTGACTGTACACCTAAATCCACATCAATAAATTGTTGAAAACAAATAATGCAAATACTAAATTTAAAAATCAAATTCAGAGGTGTATTGATTGAAAACAAAATCAAATGCTGAAGGAAAAAAAAAAAATCAGCATTATTTATCTATGGATAAATATGCCCTGAATTGTTCTTCAGACAGCTAACACAAACCCGACCCTGCATCTAGGTCATTATTGGTGTAACAGGGACATGACTGAAATGTAAAGACTACTGGGGATTTAAAAGATCTGAATGCAAAATTTACCAAAGGAATAACACAGAAGGTAAAGAAGGGCAGTACTCGAAAATATTTATACTGCTAAAAAACACAATACAATTATTTGTGCTTACAAGGATCAGACCATTTGGCTAGTTGTCAGGAAGAATAAAAGTACTAAGTCTGGTGACATTCTTTATATATTGCTACAGACCATCAGGGCAGTGAGAGAAACGAGATCAGGAAATGATTCCAGAGATAGAAAAGCTCTAGATAAAAGTCACATTTCTCATCATGGTGGGATTTTAATTACTCAACTATTGAAAGCAAAAAGCCAAAAGGAAGTTAAATATTTTCCTAAGATACTGTACAACTGCTTTTTATACAGTCTGCAGAACAACCAACTTGCCTGAATGTTATGTTAGAAAAATTCCAAGAATTATACAAACGTGAAAAATTAAGTCTGTGAATTGCTTGGACTCAGGATTACAAAACCTTTAAATTTGAAATACAGGGATAAATATTAAATAAAATACAGGCAAATTATTATTTTCTTTATAGATAATTGATTTGTGAGGACATACAAGATGTTGGATGGTATTTCACCAGAATTCTCTAAAGGGAAAAAAGATACTCATTGTAAGGAAACAAGAAATCTTTAAAATGTAGTTGTAAGATTTTGATTGAAATTCACCCTAGCTAAGTCTTTACAAATAAAGATGAACAGAGGCTAAACCCATTAAAGCATTAAGGAAAAGTCTATCAAAAATAAGAGTAATTTGGGAAGATGCCAGGTAAAAACCCTAAATTAGCAGAAATTACCAGAAACTAAACAGCCATAAAAATTTTTAATTAACAACAAAATATTCTTCAGGTAAATTAAACTCTCTTAATGTAATATGAAGAATTCTGCATTCTCTAATCACCAGTAACCTTGGGAAATCTTCCATATGCAACAGCTGTGTGACCTAGTTTCCTGGAATCAAGATAATAAATAGGTTTATTGTATGTAAATCTAAAGAAGTTAGAATCACATCTGCAAGATGCAATATAGAAAAAGGCTTTTACATGAACAATAAAACCCAGAAAAAGTGAAGACCTTAAAACTTAAACTATTCTTAATCTAGGCAAATAACTTCTGTTCTGCCAGTCAATTAAAATTCATGGTGACAACGTGCATTTTCTAGCTGCTATTGCAAATCGATACGTATGAATCACAACTTAGCATCTTCTATAGCTGTCAAACTCTTCATTTATTTGAACCACAGAAACCACAATAAGAACATTCATAAATTTGCTTCTTTCCAGGATTTCCAGAAATACCTGCAGGTATTTCATGGCACTTTTGCTCAGTGTGTTACCTAGCTGTAGTTACCTGCAGCTAAGCAAATCAAATTGTCAATAGTAAAATAAAATCAGTTCTGAAATGTGAATTTCAAGTAATCTATATGTTAAACTCCTAATCATAGCATTGTTTTTTCTCTATCTCCTTCTACAGGATAGCTATGAAATCCATTATTGCTGATGACTGTTTTTCAAAAATATATTAATCTGAATAAAAAGGTATCTGCCACTTCTGTCAGAGCAGATGACCTCCACATAGAGAAAGTAGCAAAATCCCAAGAATCCAAGCCAGTTTCATGTGGTTGCCCAGCTGCATGCTTGCTGTTTTTGTCAAAGATTAATGGTTTCCTATAACACTGAATGCAGTTCATCTATACACGTCATCAGGACATTAAAATTGCATGTAACAGAACTTCAGAAACATCTTGCAGTAGAAGGTTATTTCTTTGTTATAGTAACTGACCTGCGTTTTGCTCGCTATTATCTAACTTTGTTCAAAACTATATTCCACTAGTAATTTATTTTAATATTATCTTATGAGCAAAATTAACAAAGGCTCTCCAAATGTTTAAAATATATAACATATATATATATACACACACACAGAAATACCAAGTCTTTCATTCTATCAACTTAACAAAATTAGCATGTGTAAGGAATAGATCAGTGAGAACTGCATTTCCTCATCACATGGTCAGGCAATTTCCATACACTTTTTAAAACAAAAAACAAAAAACAAAACTTTTAACAAAGATTTCAATCAATTTAATAACTACATAAGTAAGGATAACTAGTTTCTCCATTTCTCCATTGCCAATTCTGACCAGGTTTTTTTAAGTTTCTATTTATTATTTCTATATTGAATTCCACTTCAGAGTGCTTTGGGAATTTACATAACTCCTCAGTGACTTAAAGAAAACAAAGTAAACAAATTTATAAATTGATGAGCAGGACCCCAATCAACTCAAAATTAGTTAACATTATTGTCACTATAATAATGTGTTATACATTACAATAACTGGAAGAAAATCAGAGGAGACATTTAAGAGTGATATGGGTATTTATGGAATCATTCTGAATACAAATTTCAAATATCCATGTTCAGGTTAACAGATGTTTACTATGCCTAGGTTTTTAGAATGTCTAGAAATTTATTTGCATGATCATTTGTAGGTAATATTTGCTAAATGTATGTTTATTATCGTGAACTTTAAAGATGATCAG
Organism: Cariama cristata; assembly: GCF_000690535.1. Classification (NCBI taxonomy): domain Eukaryota; kingdom Metazoa; phylum Chordata; class Aves; order Cariamiformes; family Cariamidae; genus Cariama; species Cariama cristata. The sequence goes on from NW_009604156.1 coordinate 13,916, forward strand.
AGATCCCTACCCCATTGTAAATAAGTACAACATACAAAACATCCTTTTCACAATAATAGTCAAAATTTGAAACAAAACATTCAGTCCTTAGTATTGCTTAAGCTTCTTCACTATAAATTTGAGTATAAAAATCCAACTTTCTCTTTAGTACAGGTGACACAAAAACTTCACATAGCAGTTTATTTTCTGACATATTTTGGACATTAAAATCTATAGTACATCACACAGAAAACGGAATCTGCAAGCATAAAGAAATTTTCCTTACTGAAGGACTCTTAAGACAGCAAAATTGTCTAAAGAATAATCATGAAATGTTCATATCTGATCTAGGCTGCTTTCTCAGCACCTCAGAGCTCACCTTCTGTAAGTTATCACGTGCTTCTTTCACGAACCACAGATCTCATTTGTAAAAGAAATGCACAATCTCAAGATCATTCCTCATTGCTTCCATCTCATTCCTTTTTCTGCCATCTTTTTCTTTTCCCTTTGTGATACTTTCCATCTTCTCTTATGCTTTTCTGCCTAACCACATTATATCTCCAGTTTTTTTAGTTTATACACATACATAATCTCCTCGGCTACCTTTCCCCCACTGTGCTGAATTAGCACTACAGGAAGAAAGACCTCTTCTCAACAAGGAACTACTACTAAGCACAGCAGGAGAACAGCAGCAGAGCAAGAGACCTTACTTAAATTAGAAACCTATCATGGGGTTTTGGTAGGGTTTTTTTTAAATGGAAGATTTGAGGACATACTAAAAATAGCAAATCTGCAAGTTATTGCATCTGCAATTTTCAATTAACTATCCTATGTTGTATTTACAAATATAACCAAATTTCTTCAAAATCCAAACAAAAGCTCTCAAAATATGCCTCTATGGGAGGATAATACCTCAAAAGAAGAAAGAAGAATGATGGGAAAGGCAGTCATTAGTAAATTTAGACAACATATTTTGTTAAATCAACCTTTTCTTTCCCTCCACAAAATATCAGAATTCTTGAGCTCATTGGCATAGTAGATCTAGAACAAGACGGAAGAGCAACACCTTATTACCTAATATGCCCATTAGGCAACTCCAGAGCAATAGCACTGGCCCTTGTAGACAGACTATGTCACTTCTGCACCAATGCTCTCCCCTCTTTATGGTGAGGACATGAGTAGGAAGTACAGCTACATAACTTCATGGGAAGCATTTGCTCTTTGAAACAACAGTAGTTATTAGGGAGCCAGGGAGAACCTTTGGGACTACTGTTGAATTATCACAGGCTCACTCAAGATGACCATCCGTCCACACAAGATGGCATTTGTACCTGCAAATCTAAGAATGGTTTTCTCATGTCCAAGGAACTGAGAATCAGATATGGCAGGTACAGGACTATACTTGCCAAGGGAAATAACCCTAGACAGTCCAGAAAGTGATTCCTGAAACTTTCTATCCCCTCCAAAGGATTTTTCTACATTGGAAATAATAGAGGTCAATGGACGAAAACCAATTTTAACAAGAGTTGTAGATGTATTTCAGTAAAATCTTTTCCTTATGTTGCCCCAGTGCCTTTTGAAAATATTTATACCATGTGAGCATGTTATATATATAAATAAGCAATCAGAGTAACAGCTCTTCCCGCAGTTCTATCCTCACTCTATAATACAGCTGTTCTTAGAAACATGGAAATTATACTGGGAGACTAGAACTGGTAACTGCACAGAAAGTTTCAGACAGGTGACCCAAAAAGCACGATTGCCTGTCAACAAAGTCTATGAGCAGAGAGAAGTTGCTGAGTAATTGTAATTCTTTTTCTTTCCTCTGGAAGGGTCAAAAAGCACATTGTATCTTTAAGGTAAGTCCAGAAACCATCGAAAACCTCAAGACTCCAAATGGAAAAGGAGCACAGATTTATAATACATAATAAGAACAGAAGTGGCAACAAACAAAAATACCAGAATACTGAGACAATGGTACCAATGTGCCCAGAAGGAAAAAGAAGAAAGCATGCAGCATAAATACTAAGATAGTACAATGACTGTGCAAAAATAAGCCTACTTAAAGCAGAGCACACAACAGAAACAATTGAAAACTTATCAAACACAAATATGGATCAGTGGCAAAGAAAGGAGCAGAAGCTAAATATTCAAGAAACAAAGCAGGCAATGACTCTAGGACCAAGTTGCATAACACAGAGATAGACAAACACAAGTAAAACTGAGAAAAGAGAAGCACAAGTAACTTGGTTCTCCTGCAGCAGAAAAGCTGCTATCGATAAGAATGACCCACATCAAGCAGTGGTGCATCAGATAGCCTCTCCATCACTGTCTTTGTGGAGAACAGCTCTGGAGGGAGGTGAAGGGAAGGTTTTCCTCTCCTGTGCTCCAGGTCTCGCACACGGCACAGGGGAATGGCGCGGGGCCCTTGGCGCAGCCAGCTGGTGCACTTGCAAGAGCAGCATTGCTGCTTGCGGCTGTGCCAGGGCCTGCGGGCCAGGCGGGGCTGGCAGCCTGCCCCACTCCCATTCACAGGCTAATTGCTGCTGGCATGAGCTCCCTGAGCAGGAGAGCAGCAACGACCCTGCACAGCAACCAAGGCATAAATGCCTTTTAGCAGGACATTGAAGAGCTATGCTACAAGCACCTTATCCTAGCCGCAGCATCAGAGCACACCCAGAGCAGAGGGTGGGTGATGTGGCCATCTAGGGACCTCAGCCCACCAGTAACCCTGTCCCACGGCCAGCATCTCAAAGGGCGGTAGGAGAGAAGTTGAGAGATGGTCAGCATATTCATTGACAGCTCATCAGGAACAAGCAATTAAGTTGTGCCACACAGAGAAACAAATATGGCAGTTCTAAAGCAACCAAAAATACCAGCAGCTATTTTTCCAAGCATTTATTCATTATTTATTTCCTGCAAAGCATTCTTAAAGATCCTTGAACAGATTTCCTAAGAAAAATGCAAGTAAATCACTGACCAAGTCTAACATCTAATAACTTTCTCACTGAATTTTGCTCTAGTTCTAAAGCAGACAATTTTCAAAATTCTTCCAAATGCAAGATCTGCACTGCTGTCAAAATGTCAGTGTCTGTGTTTCAAGACAATTGTTAAATGGGTCACTCATTAAAGCAAAACATTCTAGAAAAGCAAGGAATCAGCCAAAAGAAATTACAAATAATCTTCGTTATTAAGCAAGTATATATTACCAGAGCAGTTATCAAAGACTTGCACCCTTAGAGCAAGAATAAGGTGCTGGCAGAATAAAAACAACATCCGCAGATCAAGTAAGAACAGAAATATAATTAGTTCTAGGTTCTAATCTTAATTATAAATAACTAATAGAAGGCTTCATAATTGAAAGCTTTCACTCCTGATTATTTTTTTATAAGCGATTTAGGCATCTGTCATTCCAGTCAGCAAATTGTTATGAAAGCATACACTTTAGCATTGTGATGTCCTCGTTTCACATCATTACATCTACAGTGTTTACCAATGAGAATCACTGAAAGGCTTTCGCATAGAGAAAGGAGTAAGTCCAAATAGAAGGGAGAATTAATTAAAACTTTGAGGGACTGAAATGATTCATTTAGTTTTAGTAGTGATGGAACAGCTCATTCTGGATGCCATCTCTAAACAGATGGAGGAAAAGAAAGTTATTGGGAGTGGTCAACATGGATTCACCAAGGGGAAGTCACACTTGACCAACCTGATAGCCTTCTACAATGGCATGACGGGCTGAGTAGATGAGGGGAGAGCAGTGGATGTTGTCTGCCTTGACTTCAGCAAGGCTTTTGACACTGTCTCCCATAACATCCTCACAGGTAAGTTCAGGAAGTGTGGGCTAGATGAGTGGACAGTGAGGTGGATTGAGAACTGGCTGAATGGCAGAGCTCAGAGGGTCGTGATCAGCAGTGCAGGGTCTGGTTGGAGGCCTGTAGCTAGTGGTGTTCCCCAGAGGTCAGTTCTGCGTCTGGTCTTGTTCAACTTGTTCATCAGCGACCCGGATGAGGGGATGGGGTGTACCCTCAGCAAATTCGCTGATGATACAGAACTGGAGGAGTGGCTGATACACCGGGAGGCTGCGCTGCCATTCAGCAAGGCCTGGACAGGCTGGAAAGTTGGACAGAGAGAAACCTGATGAAGTTCCAAGAAGGGCAAG
>NW_009604157.1:0-7474 GCF_000690535.1 Cariama cristata
GCTCTCCGCCGGCGGCCCTGCTTCCACCCTCCCCCGGTGCCGCTGCGCCCCGCGCTCCCGTGACGGTCTGTTAGAGCTCGCACGGAGCAGGAGGCAGTTCAAGCTTCTCTTCTTACCTGCGCATCCTGAATGGCTCTTAATTAAATATCCCTGAAAGAACTGAATGACAAGAGGTTTCTGTAGGTGATTTTGCTATAGAGGAGCTTGAACTTCTTAAGACTTTTTTTGGAGGGAGGGGTGTTTTGCTGAAGTGGGAAGTAAGTAGGCTATGTATGAAATCAATTATGTAAAGACCCAAAGTAAATCTGTGGGGAAAAATTCCAAGCGGATTTATTTTTTTTCTCACCTGTCATTCTGAATGTTTGCAATAACAGCATTTGAGTTTGTCCTGGGTAGATGTCAGTAGAGCCTTAACATGTGTTGTTGTTTGGTTTTGATGTAAGCTGCAGTGAAAATTCTGGGAGATACGAATATTCCATGTTTCTGTTATATTACTGCTTAGTAAAACACATCAGTGACTGACTGGCCTTTTTAAAAGAGGAAATGAACTGTGTGCTTATAATGTCTTCTCGTTCCTGTGCTGTGGTAAGTTAATAGAATTCAGTACTTGTGTTTGTTTATTTTTCAAGATAGTCATGTCACTTCAGTGTTTTTAAATGGGGAATAATGTTTCCCTCAGTTTACAGCTTCAAAGTAATAGTCTTTTTCACCTTTTTCTGATTCCCACCAAGTCCCAGGCATACCAGTGGTTTGTTAACCAGCACAGGGCTGGGACTTTGTGTTAGCATAGTGAATGCTTACCACTCAGTTCTCCTGATAGCAAAATGAGAGTTGGGTTTGTTTATTTTGTTATGTCTTGGGTCTTTTTTCAAAAGAGTAGATGCATTAAAACTTCCAGGTTAGTTTAATTCTGTCTTTATTTAGTGTCTTTGGACTGATTTTGGAGCTGGGAGGTTTGTTTTAGTATAGTGATCTTGGAGGAGTTTTATGGCTACCTAAACGTGGTAGCTGCCTTTTGGTAACCTTTCAGTTGTTTTGAAGGTTCAGCTACGTTTAGCAGACCTTTGGGCTTACTAGGAATTTTCTGGGGTCAAACATATACCACAGCATATAACTTAGAGTTTGTTAATATAACACAGACATATTTCCCATGTGTGGTTTTTTTTTATCAGTATCTAGTTGCATTTACCCTAAGCACCTGCTCTATGTGAGACCATAGGTGGGAAAGATAAGTAGGTAAGATACTCTCCTGATTTACTCGTTGGTGTAAGGTCAGATTAAAGTTGAGCTGCATTTCTTAATTGGAGCGTAGCTTATTTGCAATCAAGTGCTTCTTTCTTAGAATGCCCCTGAACCTGCACGTGATAAATGTGCTGCATTCTGAGCTTGACCTATGTTTTTAGCATGATTGTAAGGGCTGCCTCTGTTGTGTGCTTGCAGACTGTTCGTGTGTCTTTTATTAGTTCAACAAACAACTCATTGTAAGTCAGTGCTGATTTTCGTCAGCAAAGGGAAGTGTCCCCTGGCAGTATTTCTATGGGTCAAATGGTTAGTCTTGTAAAGGACTTTGGGGAAGATAAGGGAGAGCGGGAGAACAAAGATTCAGCCTCTCAAGTACTGCAGCTGTTGAGGTGTAATGACTGCATTTCACTGTGGTATGGAGTGGACTGTAGCAGAACTGAGCCTGTTTGGGTCTTGTTTCTTTCGCTATTTTAGCCATGAAGTAATCAACATCAATCTGAAGAACAAACCTGACTGGTTCTTTGAGAAGAACCCCTTTGGGCTGGTTCCTGTTCTGGAGACCAGCAAGGGCCAGCTGATCTATGAGTCCCCAATCACGTGTGAGTATTTGGATGAAGCATTTCCAGGGAAGAAGTTGATGCCTTCGGACCCATATGAACGAGCCTTTCAGAAGATGACCTTGGAACACTTCTCCAAGGTACTGTGTGATCAGGGATTGTGTTTCTTACTACACTATAGCACCAAAAACTGGAGCTCTGTTGTCAATGCTGCTTTGATCCTTTAAGGCAGGTCTTGTGTTTGGGAAAAGCATTCAAATAACTAGAGGGGTTATTTGGGATCTTTTGCTGTGAGCACATACACATCACTGTGTGTCTGAATTGCTCCCAGCATTAATGTGAGGGGATGGATGCAGGAAGACAGCCAAGCTAGTGAAAGTTTATATGACTGAGGCAGGATTTTGAGCATCCTACAATAGAGCAAGGGTTAGTAGACCAAACCAGATGAATGCTTGAGACCTAGGCAGTGACAGTTGCTGTGTTTTAATCCGAGTCTTTCTGTAGGAAGTACTGTTTGAATGCAGAATGTGAAGAATGCCTGACTGAGAGAGCCTACAACCATGGACAAGAGATGGCAGGTGGCTGAGGAGATGGGACATGTTTAAAGAGACTGGTTTGGCTCTCAGTAGAGGTTGGAGGTGGGCACTGTGGCTGACTGGAAGTAACCTGTCTGTACAAGTGTGTGCTTTGAAGGGTCTAGGGAGTGAAAGAAGTCAGCCTGGATACGAGGCAGCAGAGGAGAGGAAGCAATGGAAGATGCAAAGAGATATGGACAAAGAAGGGGGACAGAAGAGAGGTTATATTTACAACAGACCTTTCTGAACAGGCATGATGGGAAGAGGGTTACAGGGAAGCATGTTGCAAGAAATGAAACGTGCACTGAATGTTGGTTGTATGAATGACAAGATCTTAGAAAAATGTTTGTCTTTGAGCTTTTAAGAGTATAATTTAGTTAAGCTTGGCCACTGGGCAACTTTCTCGTACCGTATGCTCTGGCAATTACCAAATTAGAATTTGCACGGGTTTGTAGAAGCCTGCATATCCTGGACCACATATCTCTTTCTTAAAGTACCTTAAATGTTCATAATTAATGTGCATTTGGATTTCAGAAATGTGTAACTGGGAAAAGAGTACCGATCTGCACCTTGCTGCCTTTTTTGCTACTTTTTTGGTAGTGTGTGCAAATGGGAAGCATGCCCATCTTTTCATTATTCTCTTACTACAAGACTGAAATTCATTAGTATTTTCATTCATTCTTCCTTTAAGCCTTTGCTTATGTCTTCTGAAGTATAAAAGAGTTTTATTAATGGACTTGCTTTAACTTTTTCAAGTTAAATCTTAAAGATTTAACTTGCATCTAATAACTTAACATCTGTCAACATTTTAAGCTCTAACTTGCTTGTATTATTGTAATATGAACATTAAAAGCTTTATACTTTCTTTTGTATAGATAACACCCATAGTTTTCAAGTATTTTGTGGCAGTCAAAGACGGACAGGACACCACAGCGCTGAAAGCAGAGATTGCTGAAAAGTTTGGCAGACTTGAAGAGGTAAGAGTATTTAATGATAATGAGCAGGTTGCCAGTCCATTGTATGATCCCTTTTTTTTCTTTCATGCTTTGGCCTTTGGAGCTAGATCTCTTCTCATTCAGTTGGTAGTTACAGCGATGAACAGTCTTTCAGTTTACTCCCCCTCTGGCCTAGGATGCACAACAGCATCATTGGAGTAAATTCCAAGTAGCTAATGTAAACTTCAGCTGTATGATGAAGGCTGTGTGGAGTTGTGGAGGGTTTTTTTTTAATTCTAGCTGCCTGCTGTTTTGCTTTAAATGTAAGGAGCCCTTGCAGTTTTTTGTTCAAGAGCTTATCTTTGGGGAGGATGGGGGGAAGCAGAATGTAATCTATCCCTTGCAGAAATCCAGCCATGGACCATGTTCTGCTACAGTGGTGTAATGCAAATTCAGTAGAGCTCCCCGAAATGTCAGGTGGCTTTGATACTGTATTAGCAAATTCACAATCCTGATTTAGTGTCGGTAGTAGTTCTTGGCTAGTCTGAAGAGCTGTCAGACTTGCCTTTATCATGAACACATTCCTTTTGTGTTTTTAGCAGCCAGGACTAATGTTTGTCTGGCTTGATCAAGAAGCATTCCTCAAGTGTTTCTCTTCATGTGCAGAGCTACCGATAGCTTTCTAGTACTGTCCTAATTCTCCTAACGGTCCTATGCATTCTGCTTCCCCACCCCCTTGAGTTGCCAAAGTAAAGCTGTTTTCAGAGTAGTCTTGTCTGTCTGATCAGGCTGATGCTGGAGTAGTGCAGATGACAAATGAGTTCTTGGGGGAAGCCATGCATGTTTCACTTCCCTGAAATACAGATCTATTAGACATTAAGGAAGAATTAACCTTCTTCCTGCTTTATTAATGCTGTGAAATACTTGCTGCTCCTTCAGTGTCTCTCTTTTACTATACCCTAAAGGATTTTGCAGCAGCAGCTGAAGGTCAGCTGAGGATGGGAGGAAGGAACAGAGCCATGCAAACTTCCCTTAGCCTATTGCAAGAGATATTCAAGACGGGAAGTGTTCTGAAATGCTTCTGTATTTAGTTTGCTGCTACCCAACAGAGGGAGCTGAGTTCCCATCTGTGCAACTGCTGGGTTATATTCTGCCAGACAGCTGGTAATTCAAACAGCTTGATGCTTCCTGAAGCACTGCTTTAAAATTTCTACTAGATCATGGCAGTTAGCAGACATGGAGTAAATACCATAGGAGTATAGTGTTCTGTGTCCAAAAAGACAAAGATTTGTAAGGTCACTTGAGTTCTACCTTTAAAATGCCAAAGTGCCTGGAAACAGAGGGACTAGTCTTAGGAAGGAAGAGACCAAGCTCTGGAGGTTCCTTAAAGCATGTTAAACTTGGATGACCATGGTACTTGAAACGTATCAGAAACATGAATATAACAGGAGAACTTGCTGCATTCTTTGCGGCCCTGCTTTCCATGCTGAGCTGTGGGATCTTTTTCTGGTGTATGTGGATGTTATGCTCGCTTCCTGTTCCCTTTGCACCTGGAATCAAATCCAGTTCTAGATGTAATGTTAGAAATGCTTTCCTGATACCACTTGGCCTCGTGTGCCGTGGGAAAAGAGTCCCTGCCAAAACAGTGCTCTGACTTACCTGGATGTTAAATTTAGCTGGAGTTATTGCTCAAGAAATGCATGTGCTTTGTTATGTTTGATTAGTCTGTGCCAGTAATACTTACTGACAAGTAAGAAATCATGAACTGACAGGTTCTGAGAGCTAAATTCCTTTTTGTTTGTGCACAAGCTGCAGCTCGCTAGTGATTAATATTTTGTGACAGTTTTTTGAACCTCTGGAGAAGAGCTGGACTGACAGGGTATGAAACAGTTAAGCTTGCTACCACAGCTGCTTTACTGACTAGCTCTGACTCCCCAGATACTGCATACAGCACATTTCTCCTGTGTATCTCTATTATTTGCTGTCTGATCACTTTAGTATGCCTGCATTCCACTAGGAAGTGGGCTTTTTGTTATTGTAGTGGTCTCTCATGGTAATTTTTCTTCTGAGGGCAATTGTCTCTCACCGCTCACAGATTCTGTCCAAACGGAACACGCTGTTTTATGGTGGGGACTCAATCTCCATGCTTGACTACATGATCTGGCCATGGTTTGAACGTCTGGAACCATTTCAGCTGAAGGAGTGAGTACCTTGGCTAGGTTCTAGTGTGTACTGAAGTGTCTCAGCATAAATATTCTTTGCATACACCCTGCAGCAATGGCCCAGGGGGCTGCTGAAGAAAGTTCGTATTGTGTTACAGTTTGGAGGAAGGATCTTATCAAGAGAGTTGTTTGGGGATCTTCTGTGAACAAGGTTTATTTCACCAGGTCTGTTTTCCTACCAAATCATTTTGACAGATCTAGAAGTGGTCAAAATACAGGTCTTCCTCTCCATTCCTAACATCATAGATGAAAATGCTCTTTATTTGAAGCAGAAATTGTTGGTCCAAAACCTCAGACTTGAAATGCAGTCTTCTCCTCCTCTTTGGAAATCCTAGATTGACAAAGGAGAGTGATTTTGTTCTGAGATGCGTAAATTTTATCCTACCTTGCTGTAGCTAATAGATATGTCCCTGTTGTAATAGCATTTTTTTAATATGTAAATAAATGTCTTGGTCTGCTGCATCCTTAAACAGCTCCAGTTACCATGGTATTGCATTAATATGTAGGGGAATGGTGTCAAAGGAAAATGATTTTATAGATGGCTTAAAACAGGACTAAAGAGTCAAGTTGTATGAGGAAGTAGGTGATAAAAGCAGAAGATAAGTAGGACAGTTAGTCTCACCCTAGTGCCTGAGCCATTCTTGAAGAACAAAAGATGTAGGGAGTCCTTAGCACTGAAACTTCGGGCACTGTAAAATGAGGGCTGTACTGATGGGTTGCTGACCTACTTTGTCTCCTGTGTGGAGCTTGATTGGAAGGGGAAATATTACAAGCAATATAGGAGCATAGGTTTAGAGTCATTAAGGTATTTGAATGATAGAGGATCTGAGCTATTCTATGTTAAGAAAAGATGCTTTCTGGGTAAGGTTGAGGAGTTACCTAGAGAAGTTACGCATTAACTAAACTTGGGAGTTGGAAATTATAATGCAAAGTACTTGGGTCAATCTGCCAGAAGAAGACGAAAGTAACCATTTATGCTGTTAAGCTTTCAATTTGCCACACAGTTTTTTTCAAATGTGTCTGAGTGGGTTTGTGGATTTAGTCCGTTAGCCAGATCCTCAGTTTCCTTAATAGACTGCGTCTGCGTTTTGAGCTGCTGGATTGCAGGGTAGTACAAACTGCACAGCTTGTCTTGGTATGCAAGAGAGAGGAGAGAAGAGGTTCGTGGGTTGTGGAGGACTCCTCAACCACTGCATACAGCATTTGCTTCAAGAATCACCGTTAACAAAGCATTCCAGAGGGAGGCAGTGGTGCACAAGCCTCTGCCCTCAACTCAGAGCAGATGCTAAGTAAGACCTGTCTCTTTTGCAGAAGGGGTAACATAAGCAAAAACATGCTGATATCTTGCACAATAAGGGCTCATTTGTGTTATTGCTCAGCTTTGCAGAGTGCAGAAGCTCTGTAAAAACTCTTTCACTTTCCAAATGCTAGTCTGTCTTCTGTGATCTGAAATGTATTTTTGTCACCTGCTCTGAGCTGAATGTTATACTGGGAGGGAGAAAGCAAAACAAGCAGTAAAACAGTAAAAAAAATTTAACAAAATAAATGTAACAAAATAACAAGGCCAAGTGCTGGGTCCTGCATTTCAGTCACAACCACCCCATGCAATGCTACAGGCTTGGGGATGAGTGGCTGGGAAGCTGCCCGGCGGAAAAAGACCTGGAGGTGTTGGTTGACTGCCGGCTGAACATGAGCCAGCAGTGTGCCCAGGTGGCCAAGAAGGCTAACAGCATCCTGGCCTGTATCAGAAATAGCATGGCCAGCAGGACTAAGGAAGTGATTGTTCCCCTGTACTCAGCACTGGTGAGGCTGCACCCCAAATACTGTGTCAAGTTTTGGGCCCCTCACTACAAGAAGGACATTGAGCTGCTGGAGCCTGTCCAACAAAGAGCAGCGAAGGTGGTGAAGAGCCTTGAGCACAAGTCTTATGAGGAGCGGCTGAG
>NW_009604158.1:0-2352 GCF_000690535.1 Cariama cristata
CTACCAAAACCTTGCTACACAAACTCAATACAGATTGATACACTGTGGAGAGATTAAAATCGTATTTCATTTGGGTGACTAATAAACTGTTTGCTGGTTTATTTTCTTTATAAAATAAACAACAACATATATGTCAATCAAAAATTTTGTTTAATGTTGCTGTATTGTAAATGGTCTGTTTGCATATGATACTTTGTAGTGTCTAAAGAAGATTTCTAAAGTGAAACTGTGACATTTCAATGTAGGTTGCAGCCATAGAACAGCTGGAAGAAAGTAAAAATACAATAGAAAATCTCTTGGATTGGTTATCAAATGTGGATAAAGAAGCGGAGCATGGCCGGAAGTTTAAGCAGGCAATAGAACAGAATGGAACACACTTTGAAGAGGGAGATGTGAAGGCTTTGGAAGGAGAGGAGGATGATGTCAATGGTAATCTGCTGGAAATTCAGCAAGAACTTGAAACTCAGATGGATGGACTAGTGAAAAGCACAGAAGATAATCTGAACCAGCAGTATCAGAAAGTCAAGGTAGTGTTACTGGATTTATTCAATGTTTAGGTGCTAAGCGTATCAGTCCTCCTTCAACATGAGTGAATTCAATCTCATCCTTTCTGTCATAGACTTTGGAACAGGCAGTAAGAAGTGAGTGAAACACAGTGGTAGGAATTTCAGTAGTTAGAATGTATTGCGAATTTGTCACTTTTTTGCTGTTACTATGATTATTTCCTGCGAAATAAGAGAAAGGACATGTTCTACAAGGTAAATACTGAGAATCCTGATGGTGAATTTATTCTTAATAGTGAGAAATTAATGCATGTAATTAGAATGCAAAAAGTAGCAACATAAATTCATACCCTTTATGTGACTTTTTCCAAAATCTTTGTGATAGCCAAATAATTCAACCCCCTGCAATTCCCTGTGGACACAGATTACCAATAGATGAAAATAATAGTTTGCTGAAATTACAGTCTTCATTCCCTATAACTTTAACACATGGGCAAAGTGCTATTTGAAGGCTTCAGAAGGATGAGTTACATAAATCCACAGTGCAGCATTTTGAAAATAGATTTTCCAGGTAAAATAATAGGAAGCATTTAAAATAAGAGCTCAGTTTTATGGCGTTCGTTGACTTACAGTTGAGCAACCAAGAACTTTTAAATGTGGTTTGATGGACATGTTGATGAAAATTATTATGCTGATAGATTATACTATTTTGGATTTCCTTCCTTATTAAAACCAACTTAAGAAAATAAGATCTTTTTTTTTGGTGTACATGATGCTTTTACTTCCACTTGTTTGACAGTTCTTTTCTGCACCTAGTCCTTACAGGATAATTGCCCACTGTACTTACAGAAGAAAAGCATAACAGTCTATTTTGCGTAGCTATTTTAGATGAGAGTAGTAGACTTTCAAGAATGCAGATTTTTTTAAAGACTATATTTGAAATTTTTTTTTATTTGGCATACAGTTCTAATTCCTATAACTTAACTATTTTTTTCTGATTGAAACAATTTACATGCATAGAATGTGTCTCAGTTTTTAATGTCAAAAGGACCTGTTTTATGACCAAGCATATTAGATAGGAATCACTGCTCTTGAAACTGAAAAATGAAATTAGAAAAATTGGATAATAGAATTGTAGAATCATAGAATGCTTTGGGTTGGAAGGGACCTTTAAGGGTCATATAGTCCAGCTCCGCTGCAGTGAGCAGGGACATCTTCAGCCAGATCAGGTTGCTCAGAGCCCTGTCCAGCCTGTCCTTGAATGTGTCTGGGGATGGGGCAGGCACCACCTCTCCAGGCAACCTGTGCCAGCGCCTCACCACCCTCATTGTGAAAAATTTCTTTCTTATATCTAGTCTAAATCTACCTTCCTTTAGTTTAAGACCATTACCCCTTGTCCTATCACAACAGGCCTTGCTAAAAAGTCTGTCCCCATCTTTCTAATAAGCCCCCTTTTAAGTACTGGAAGGCTGCTCTAAGGTCTCCTCGAAGCCTTCTCTTCTCCAGGCTGGACAACCTGAACTCTCTCAGCCTGTGCTCATAGGAGAGGTGCTCCAGCCCTTGGATCATCTTCCTGGCCTCCTGTGGACTTGCTCCAACAGGTCCATGTCCTTCTTGTGCTGAGGACCCCAGAGCTGAAGGCAGTGCTGCAAAGGGTGTCTCACCAGAGCAGAGTAGAGGGGCAGAATCACCTCCCTCAACCTACTGACCATGCTGCTTTGGATGCAGCCCAGGGTACGGTTGGCTTTCTGGGCTGCCAGTGCACATTGCGGGCTCATGTCCAGCTTTTCATCTACTGGTACCCCCAAGTTCTTCTCCGTGGGGCTTTTCTTGATCACATCATCCCCCA
>NW_009604159.1:0-2385 GCF_000690535.1 Cariama cristata
AATATTGTGCCGATTACCTTCGTGTGACTATCGCCTTGTTTAATGATCCTTGTCCATTAGCATTTTCCAAGCCAACACCTAAGCCTTTTATGCAAGCTCATTATTTGATTTGGGCATAGATCCAATGCACTTAAGCACATGCAGTGTTTCAGGACTGAATCTTGCCTCTTTCTTGCAAAAAATATATAAACTAAACGACCCTAGAGGAAGCAAATTAAAGATGCGCATCAAGTTATTTGTCAACGGCAGTATAGACACAACTGAAACACGAAATCTTAGTCTATATTTGGTGTAGTTATAGTACCACATACACAGAGTTTTTGAACACATCCAAGGAAAGACATATGAGCCTAAAAAGTCAAGGTGAGAGTCACTAGCCAGTGTGTGAAACTGAAAGGAGCAAATTTACATTTCACAGCAGAAATAATAATTCAATAATAAGTAAGCCAATGTCCTGCATGCTGGACTTCACAGTCACAAACAGCAGTGAAACAGAAAGCTTAACAAAATTCAAAATAGGATAGAAGATGCTGAAAAAATATCTAGAGTTACAATAGGAGGGATTGAAGAGAAAGATACCAAAGACGTCTGAGAAGTACATGCTTCTGTGCACGGTAGTCAGTGTCTTACTCTCTACCACAAAGAATGGCTTCACTGGGTCTGAATTAATATTACTGAACTGGTGCTACAGTATCCTGTTGTTCCTATGAAAATGTTGAAAATGCTCCAAAAGTCCCTGCAACACAGGCCATGGTTTTAATTCTGAACCTTACAAAGTCTGCAAGGGATATTTATTACTCCTCTGCTTCACTCAGATGCCAGCTTTAGGCAGGATGGCTGGTCATTTACAGAAAGTGTTCAGGCACAACACTCTGTGTGTTCCCTGCCACGGAGAAAGTCAATGCCACTGTTTAAATACATGTTTGTAGACCTAAGACATTACAGCATTCCTTTTTATTCAAAAGTAAGAGTCTTTATATGATGATCTAATCTAATCTAACAAATGTCTTTTAACTAACCCTTCTTTAGCATCTACTAGAGCCAAAGAAAAAATTCTGACTTATTTTGATGCGAGTCTGACATTTTGGATGGTTGTTTAAACCAATCCTGTTAAGCTGTGCATAGCACAGCTTATCACCTTATGATGCACAGTGTTGGAAATAGCAGCAAATGCATATATGCACCTTTCTAAGCCTGATGTAAACCTGCAGATCTCAAATCATCTCTGAAGTTTCTATTAACAGTGATGTGAACACAACAAAAATCCCTTGACCCTAAGGAACTCAAGCTAAGGAAAAGAGAAAGAAAAAATATTGCAGAAATTGCGTTACTTAGTTTGAATAAATGCTTTCACTCCCCCCCCTCCCCCCCCCAAAAAAAAACCGAGATAAGATTTGTTGTTGTTGTGTTTTCTCCCTTTGTTAGCTGTGGTGTCACTGAAAATCTGCATGGCACAGCATTCCACCTCCACTTTTCTGTATTAGTCACTGATGGATCAGCCTCAAATCAGTTGAATGCAGAAAGCACTCCCACAAACACCAGAGATCTGATTATCTTCAAAAACTTTTAAAAGTATTTTATGTAACACTTCTTTTAGTGATCATCAATTCCAGAAAATAAATATTTTTCTTTTTACTTCTCAAAGTTTTGTTTTGCTCATGTCAGCTTAGTCACTTGGGAAAAAAGAAACCAAACAAGTCAGTTGAACCAGGTGGGATTTAAACAACGGTTTTCAGTGATTTAGCTGTTTCTATAAAAGGCGTTTTTTTTTTTTTTTTTTTTGCTTTCTTTGAAATATCAGTCTTCACATGAAGACCAAACCCATGTCCCAGGTATATCTAGCTGTCATACTTTCATCAGGTTATGCGGGACATCCTGGGTAGCACCTCTTCCTCCAAGCTCACTCCTTAGCCGCAAGTCAAAGGGGCTGTTTTACAGATCCATGTTTTCCATCTGCATCACTGTAGAGTCCTTGTCTTTTTCTGCTCTAACACTTTTCCTGTCGTTCCTCTTGACCAACTCTTGGTCACCTTCACATTGCATTAAAATGTGTCATTTTACTTCTCTTTAAAAGTCTCAGCAAAATCCTTGCTTTCCAAGCTGGTCCAAACTGCTGCTTCAAGGTCATTCAACTTCTCTTTAAAACTCTCAGCAAAATCCTTGCTTTCCAAGTTGGTCCAAACTGCTGCTTCAAGGTCATTCAGAATTTTACCCTCATCTCCCAGTTGTCTTACTGTATTTCACTGCACTAAACCCCACCTTCCAACTTCACTTTGTAGCTCAGTTTCCACCACATACATTCTCACCTTTGTAAATTTTTCTGTGCTATCTTATGTTTCTCATTTGTCTATTCAAATCAACTGTAAGCCGAAATCTACATTTCAG
>NW_009604160.1:0-24557 GCF_000690535.1 Cariama cristata
CTTCGGGGGGTGGGGGGACGGGGCCCCCTTCCCTGCTCCTGGTGGACAAGCAAGGAAGTGTCTGGCCAGAAGACGCTCTCCCTGGCAGGGCTCACACGTTTAAATAATAAATACCACCCCGATCGGCACCGGGGATGCTGCTTTTAATTTTCTGTCCATATCCCCACTGCATGCTAATGAGAGGAAAAGATTTAAAAAAAAAAACCCTGTAATAATAACAACAATAATTACATGCTTTAAAGCAAGCCCTTTTCCTCCCCTAGCAGTATTTATAAGCGTTCCCCTTGGAGTTTTCCCTCCCGTGGCCCTTGGTAGGGAGAGGGCGACGGCTCAAGTGTCCCAAAGCACCTGCCCGAGCGGGGCGTGAGGTGGGAGTGGGGTGGGGTGGCTTTGCGAGGGGCTCATCGCTCCCACACACGCTACGTGAAAAATAACACTCCTGGAAATCTCTCAAAAGGTAGAAGGGTTTGAAAACGATCTCACTCAGCACGTTTCCAGAACATCGCCTTGTTCTTGTGTTTCCCAATTGCTATCTGTGTTATCACGATCATTTATCCGGGAAAAATTAGTAGATGCGGTTAAATGAGCTGGCGTTAAAGGGACTGGTGATAAAGATGAAACTTTATTTTGAAAATGTGATAGGGGTGCGGATGAGAGTTGACTAAAGCGCTGTTGCATGGGGGAAGCAGCTTGGAGAGGCCGGAGTTGCGGGAGGAACCCTTTGCTTGGGGCCTGCTAGCGCAGGTTGCGATGGTCGGACTAAGTTGAAATGGCAGAAAAATGGGGTGTCTTCTGGTTTTGTGACTCGGTGTAGCACCCAAAGGCTCTCTAGGTGTGGATCAGGGTGATTCTGATTCACAGGGGCTGCGGGGTAAGGAGGAGGAGCTTTCGGAGAATTGTGATTATAATTTAATCGAGAATTAGATTAACTTGGTATTACAGTTTCTCTTTATAGAAGGGACGCGAGAGCTCTTGCATTGTTGTACTTGCATTGCAGTTTCATTTGAAACATCTGAGCCTTCTCCTACCTTACAGCAATTCAAAGGATGCGGTCGCAGTTCATTAGAATAAGGGAAAGATCTAAACTAAATATTAAAGTATTTAGAATATTATTGCAATAAGAACACTTACATGCGATAAAAGGGTAGAAAAAGGATAAGACCATTTCAAAATCTTCTTGTGTTCATATATATATATTTATACAGGTCTTATATTTGGGTCCTATATTTGATGGCTGACAGGGAGGTACAGATCTGACCAACTCACTGACGCATCAGGAGTACACGATGTCCCTTGCACCCTTCCGCTGGGGATGCATCTGTGTTTTCACATGCAGTATGCGATGCGTGCTTTTTAAAATATGCCTTTGTTTACTGGTAAATTAATTTGAAACTCAGTTGAAAGAATTTTGACCATTTAAAAAAATGAATTTAATTTTTCAAATGTAACTTGCATGCAGCTGCCCAGTACTTTTCGACCAAAGAAGCTGCGTGTATCATACAGTGACACACTTGACTGTGATATAACAGAATGGGAATTATCTCTGAAAAGGAAAAAAAGACAGATTTGGGCTATAGAAATCTCAGCTAAACAGTAACTTGAAAGTAAAAGAGCTCACAGACAACACACTTTTTGAAGTTTTATTGGCAATAAATAATACGTTGATGATAATGTTTTGAGTGGTGTGTTAAGTGTGTCATAATTCTCTCGCAGAAATCTCTAGTTAAAAAGTACTCTGGATATAGCACTGTTTTAATTTAAAAAAACAGATATAAATCATATGCAGGAGAGGAAGTATGTTGTAAACAGTGCTGGGTTTGATTATAATTTTTTGAAATAATGTTGGCTCAGTATTAGATTTGAATTTTAAGTATTAATATTTACACGCACTGGGGAGGGAATCCCTGTTGAGTCTCTGTAGTAACTAATAATATTATTAATGCAAACTAATTTTGTGGGGAAGAGTATTAGACATGTGCCTATTAATATGGCTCTAACTATCTATTAATATTCCAGCATAAAATAAATGGATATTGTGCACCTGGGTCCAAATCATATTAACTTCTCTAAACGTAATAGCCAGCAGTCCTTTATTTGAGTAGAGTCATCAGAACTTGGCCCTCTGTTTATGTGTCTGCCTGGGAGTTTTTACTGAAAGTCATAAAGATCCAGATTGCCACGTCAGATGTTACAAGTGGCTTCTGTATGATGCTGATAGTAGCAAAGAGTCTTAGTGGACCTAAAGGCAGGGGAAAAAAAAGGGACACGAAGTCTAAAACCTCTCCCCAGTAGCACCACAGTAGTTAAGGGTCTGTCAGCATTTCCACTCCAAACCCCAATTTTCAGAGTTTATAACTCAGCTGTTTTAAATAGCTTCAAGCTGAAACCTGCTGTATAAATTGTCAGCCCAGATGTATATTTTGAAACAAAAAGTAGTGCAAATCAGTTATTCTGTTTTAAGTTACAGAACATTAAAATATTTTTAATAGTATCAGATGCTCTTTTGGCAGTCTCTGGAAAAAGCATTCTCAATACAGAAGATTTTACATTCAGAGGCTGTTTGAATTCAGTGTTTTGCAAGAAAAGTTGTTGAAGTGGTAGGTATCAATGTTGGAGAGGAACTATTTAGCATGTACACTAGCTTTTTTTTCAAAATAAGCATTTTACTCTGCAGAAAGTCTTAGTACCTGCTGTTGTATAGTAGTTTTACTTTGTGCTTATAACTTCTGCCTTTAGGGTACATACTTGGCCAGTTCAAATCCCAGTGGACCAAAACTGGGCAAATAGGTTGCTTAACCAGACGAGAATTGTGTTATGCAAAAAATACATAGTTATTTTCAACTTGTAAGAATTGGTTTGGTTTTATTTTGTGGCTTCAACTGACTTGGCGTACCTTTTTGAGCTTTAGTCAAAAAAAAAAAAAAAGCGCAAAAGCAAATCTACCTTTAGTCAACAAAATGCGTAGGTAATTTCATATGGAAAATAGAGATTTTGAAATAGTAGAGGTATTTATGTTTGAAGAATAGGTAAGGAATGTACACTATGACTACTTTTAATCTTTAATTTTTTATGCAGTCCTTATTCATTTCACAGTGCACTTACAGTCCTCTTTCTAAGAATATGTAAATGATTTTGGATTGATACATGGCATAAAATTACCAAATCAAGTGTTATGCCAACAGTCTTTCAGTATGTAAAGCTGCTTTTTAAAATTCTCGAAATGATGTATATTCCTCCAGGTTTCCAACTTGTTTTGCAACACTTTTCTCTAACCAGTGCTGTTATGTATGTGTGTGATAGTCTTCTGGTATTTCATGGCAAAAAAGTACGAAATTATGAAAAGAAGTAGCATTTTACTCCTGTTGCATAGCAGGGGAGCTTCCCATGTAACAGAACTTTCTTTTATTAGCCAAAGTTTTTATTTTCACCTCTGATTTCAGTTTGTCTTTTCCTTCGGTCTTCTCCTAATGAGACAAATAGTGGTATTGCATCATACTGCATCCAAAAGCCGGTGCATTTCAGTAATGATGCAGTTCTTGCTTAGGCGCGATCAGCCCAGTGACTCTGGCAGCGGCACGTGCAGTTTTTTTAAGGCTGATACCTCAGCTGACAAATTGAACTCACATCCTCGAGTGGAAAGAGTAGGGAGGAAAGCTCTGAGAAGCGACGGGAGGACAGGGAGGCCTTTGAAGAGGTTTTGCTCCCTCCTGCCCAGGTGTCGCAAGCTGTGCCCATGTTGGGGAGCACGGGTTGAGATGGAGGTGGGATGCGGCTGCCTGCTCCGTGCTCTGGGTACCTAGAGAGAAGGAGGTGAGCTGAGGCCGCAGTCATTTCGCTCCCTCTTCCGAGGCCCCTGGCAGACTCGCACTTCCTCCTTGTGCTCTCAGCTTCTTTGCGTTTCTGGAGTTAATGTGATTCTTTTTTTATTGTTTCGTGAGGTATAAAAAGCGCAGGTTGCAGCTCCCCTGGATGCTGATGTGCGTGACAAGACTGTCCAGAGATAGCGTGGTCTATTACAAACTGATAAGGGGGAGTTTTATTAGTCTCAGGCCCCGTGCTTTAGAGTTTAAGCCAGTATCCATTTATTAAGGGTTAGAATCAGCTCTATAATCTGTTCAGCAGATTATAATTTGTTATTTGATTATTATTTATTATTCCTTACACCTCACTTTGAAGCTGTCAGGCCTGGTTGCTGTCAGACCCAAGGCAGTGAGCTAGTGGGACCTCAGATCTTATCCACACCAGTGGTTCCTGTGTTGTTATGTTCAGGGACGTTCATAGCACTTTAAAGTAAAATCTTTGCTTGATAGACAGAGACCTCACAGCAGTTTGGGGCAAAACTCAGTTTTCAGTTGTGGGTGGTATTACCTGGTGTTCTGTGGAAAAACAGAAAAGCACCAGGGTAAATTCTTTTTACGCAGTGTTTCAGCTTTGCTTTCTTCTTTCTCTTCAATATTTCTTTCAGGTCAGATGAGCTATAATTTTCAGTAATGTGGTTTATTTTAAATATTTTCAGATTTTGTATACCTTTGTCATTAGTTTTCATTGTTTTAGGGAAATGTTGTACAGTGCACTGGGCCACGTAATGCTCTCCCTGTATATTCAGAACTCCTTATTCTTTCCGCTTAATTAATATTACAGTGCAACCTGCAATTATTAGTTTCAGCCAGGATCATTTATGGGAAAGACATTTCAAGTAGGGCTTATGACAAAATGTAATATATATTTCAAGAGACAGAATAAATTACGCTACGTAATATGAAAAGTCGTATCTGATCATGTAAACTGGTAGAAACTGCAAGGGGACAGACTTTGTATCTCAAGATATTTTTTTGCAAGTTCGAGATCAACCATGCAATATTCCTGAATCTATTTTTGTTATAAATTTATTTCCAGCATCAGTATTAGCTAACTGGTCAAAAGGAAATTATTTTCTTGATACTTTTGTGCACTTTTTTGCCCCTTGTGAGGAAATGTGTGTATTTTCTCCCTAGTAACTTAGTATTCCTGTTTAACTTTATTTTCACTTTAAAAAGTCACAGTGCAGTAACACTGTAGGTATCCCTGGTGTTTTCAGATTAGAAGAGCGTAGCTGTCTGCTCTGTGGCATTTGTCTGATCAGATGTTGGAGCACTACACAACCACTGAAGCATAAAAGTGAGACTATCAGCTAGCTGAAACGTAAAGAGAAATACTTTGATATGTTCTGTTCACCCATCCTGGAATTTGAGGGAGGCATCAGCGCTAACCACATGCGACTCTTGAGAGCACTATGAAAATTTACATGCCTGCGAGGAAGTATGGCCTTTGTTTTATATTGCATCTGAAGAGTTTGAATTCCATCCATAAAGTGCTCCATCGCAGCAGCATGTTGGGTGGAGAGCTTTGTGTGCTAAAGCCCCCGGTGCCCCTCCTGGGTAGATGGGGGAGTTCTCTCTAGCTTGAAGTCTCAGGAGCTCTGGGGTGAGGGTGATGGGTGCAACCAGCAGAGAAGTAGAACTGAATCCGGGTGATAAGGCTGCTAATAGTGATTTCTAACTTTCCATTTCAAATGTGTTCCCGCATATAATTTATGGATACGAGCCATGCCTCATGGTTTCTTGCTGTTCACTGGTTGCTAAGAACAAAGTTGGCCTTCAGGAAGCATTAAACCATACCCTCTACATAAGGATGTTGAATGTTTCTGAAGAAATGTAACACAGAAGAAACTCCCTATTAGGCTATGAGAAAGGGAGACAATACAAGATGTTTCTTTGTTTGATGTGGCACTTTGTTCTGTGTTCAGCTAGTACATGACTCTTCACCACAGCGGGCTGGAGAAGCTGCCACAGAGCTTCGTAATGAGCATGGCAGCCTGCGAAGCTGGGATGGAGACAGCGCGTTTTCAAAGTGTTGCTTCATGAGTTGTGGTTGTCTTCCCATTTTAACAGGTGGTGGCCTTAGGAGAAG
The DNA here is from genome assembly GCF_000690535.1 of Cariama cristata. Lineage (NCBI taxonomy): Eukaryota > Metazoa > Chordata > Aves > Cariamiformes > Cariamidae > Cariama > Cariama cristata. The sequence goes on from NW_009604160.1 coordinate 5,950, forward strand.
TGCCTGATGGGACGGTGGTCACCGTCATGGCTGGAAACGATGAGAACTACTCTGCAGAGCTGCGAAATGCTTCTGCTGTGATGAAGAACCAGGTGGCCAGATTTAATGACTTACGATTTGTGGGCAGAAGTGGAAGAGGTAGGCCACTGCTTTTTATATGTCCATAGTGAAGTAAAAACAATTTCTAGATGTCAAACTTGCTTTGCAATGAAATACTGATTAATCTATAAATACACCCTTGTCAACCTTTCATTTAGAGGATTGTATACATGTTTTATTTGCAAACTTCAGCATTTGTGCAAACGGAGTTAAGAATTTGTCTTAAGTTTTTCTGACTCCTCCTGTCTCTGTACTTTTTTATCAGACACAGGTTTTGAAAAATGATTCGCAGAGTATCTGCTTCCCTGTTTTAGTCACACAGCAAAGGTAGAAGGAAATGGGGGTATTTGTGATCTGGCTTATGTGGAGTCAGAAAGTGTATCTCAGGCCATGGCAGTGAGAGATGGAGAATTCCCTTTAGCAGTAGAGCTGCTTCTGAAGTTGCTGTAGAAGACCTATAATTATGGGGATTTTGCATATCACGTGTGCTATAGGTTGTATTCTTTAAGGGCTTACATCTTTAGAGGCTTACAGCTGTTGGTGGAAAGCTTTCTAGTGAGTTCCCTGCCCTTTACAATCAAACTGCATATGACCTGCAAAAATAAGTTCTACTTTTCTTTTTAGTAAACTAGTTGACTTCTTATGAATTGCTGGTAAGCTGGGGCTTGAACTAAATTTAACCTTTACTTTAAATGACAGGGTAACTTTCAATTTTTGTTTTTGAAGATGTGGAGCGCTGTCATTGTCTTACAGCTGTTCAGGAGCTTCCTATAATCTGGAAACTGCACTGTACTCATAGAAAGCCTTTGTAATCATTGCGAGTTTGCAAGAATTCCTCTTTAAGAGTCTTGTAGCTGCTTTGAAATTTCAGGTAATGATTGAAAGGATAGCTCAAAGGAAGCTGGCACTTCAGTTTTTGCTGCAGGAATCTTCAGAGGGATTTATTGTATCAGTCATTGATTCAACCTACATATTTTTTTCTTCATGTATTGGATGTAATTATTCATATTTTAAACTAGCCCTGCATGGGGCAAAACAAAGCAACAGAAGCCAAACAATTATGCTGGGAGACTAGCAATAAAGCTAATTTTACAGTAATATTCTTTAGAAAGCATTTGTAATTCACCTTAAGGAAGGAAAGAGTATTTGTCCAAAAAAAATTAAACATGTGACAGAGACCTAGGTAGTCTAAATCAGCCAGCACACTTTTACAAGTACTTTGTGAAAATGAGTCCATAAGCATGGCTTACAGTGGCTATTTTTTATTTTAGTGACCTGGCCAACAATTCTCTTTGTCATTTTACAACTTATGAAGTATCAATCATAAAAACTAACTTGAAAGACAGAATAACTACTGCAACAGTAATGCAATATAAATATGGAGTTCATTACCCTTTTGGATAAGGTGTTACCTATCTCTTCCATTTGTCTTGCTTTCTTTAAAAAAACAGTCTGCTTTGTTATCCTGCTGATGGATTAGGTTTGAAAGTTCTCTGGCTCCCATCACTACTGCTCCCTTACAGTAAAAGTTCAGTAGTGTATCAGTCTTTCTGCAAAATGTGATGTACTACCTCTGATCTGTGAATTTCATTTGAAACCTGTGATATATACTTTTTATGAAAGCATAGGAAATTAAATAGAGGGCCTAAAGCCTCAGTAGATATGGCTACAGACACATACAAACACAAACCTCCTGAAATTTGGTTCCAGCAGTTTAATTTATATTTGTATCTAGCAGACTTGGAGTAGACTTTTTCTCTGATCAATCTGAGTAGAATCTATGGAAAAGCGATAGTGTACTTTTCAAACCCTCAACATATTTATTTAAGAGACTTCAAAGAAAAACAAAGGGTGTGCACTGTTTTACTATATTGGCTTTCTGAGTTTTGGCTAGTTTCCCAAATAGCAATTTTTATATTTTAAAAAAAAAAAAAAAAGGAAGAAAAAAGACAGACTTAACTGCTTGCAGACTTTTCACGCATGGAAGATGAAGAAAGCTTCTTTTGATGAAGTGTAATTATGTCCAAACAGAGCTGACCCCCTCCCCCTATATTTCTTATGATCTTAACGGAAGAAAGTAGGGCTTTTCCTTTGAAGCAGCCGGGACTCGGTGGAGGATCTGAAATGCTGCATTCTGCTGCCAGAGGCAGGATGGAGAAATTGGTCCAGACTTGTCTTCCAGACTTAGAACAGAGAGGGGGAGAGAGAGGGAGAGAAGGAGAAAGAGTTATCATCAATGATAGATTTTTAGAACTCTGCTTAAAATAGCAGGAAAAGAAAGCAGTAGTTGCAAACAGAAGTGAGAAAGCTCCTTACATAGACAAATATTGGTAGATACAGGTCTTGAAGTAGAACAGGAAAAATAAAGTAATAAAGAAATCATTTTTCGGTGGCGAGAAACTAATCCACACCTGTTCTTGACTTTAGATTTACATCTTTCTGAACAGCTTGCTCTTTGATCTCTGTATCTCTAAATTTGGTTGTGAAGTCTGAATCATCAACTTACTGCTTCACCTCCTCTCCCACGTTTTTCCTTGCTTCCCATGGCTCGATGGAGAAACTTGATTTTTATACATATTAATGTTGCTTGCCTGACAGAAGCTTCACGTTTTTGTTTGTATAATTTCTCTTAAACACCTTTTCTGGATACATAAGAATAAGTAACCAGGATGCTTTATGTGAATGCAGAAGTTGTTAGTATGTGGTTTTCAGGCAGTAGCTCACTTTTACAAGCCTGGTTCACAGCACAGAGAAGAAAGAATTCCTGTCTTCAATAAGCAAAGGATCATAACCTTAATTTTGTTGTGTCCTGATACTTTAATCACATTAGCATCTAACTGAAAAAATATGCAACACGCACAAGCTGCCGAGTCTCCTTTCAAGCTAATTTCTGGGGTTTGCCTTGTGCTTCAGCATATGTCCATCTCGTCCTCCTCTATGTCAGCTCAGCTCACATGTGTGAATAACAAAGAATGCACAGTTTAGACACACTGAAGCAATAGTGCCAGATGACTGCTTGTCTGGGAAATTTAATAAAAGAGAACTACAATTAGTCTCTGGCCTCTAAAAGTGGATAGTTGAAATGACTAAGGGCAATAAAAAAAGGTGATAAAAAGTGCATTAAAGGATTTCGTAGCTGAGGAGGGATATCTGTGAAATATCTGTGGAAGGCATAAGCATGACTGAAACACGGGACCTTAAAAATTTATTTTGTTCTTAATCCTGTAATATGTAAATCATCTCTTGAAAGCTCTGGAACCTGAGTGCCCTGGCAGGGCCATGCAGCTCCCTGCGATGAAGTGATGTATTGTTTACTGAGTGCGAGGGGGCTTCATCAGTGTTACTTCTTTAATCCTTCAGTTTGGTAGAACATCAGTTAGGGAAAAAAAAGAGTTTCCTTTTCAAATTAGATGCTTACCTGTTCAGTTTAGGCTGGCTGAGAGGTGACAATTTAGAAATGCTCACAGGCAAGGTCGAAACATAGCTCTTTATATAAAGGAATGCATTTTTTTCTTATCCTGTTGAGATATATTTAGTGTAGAAAATCTTGCCGTGATTTTCTACAGAATGATTTTACAGGGTCTTACAAATAGTGTATTTTGTTGGGTTAATTTTTAGTCGTGACAGACTTTTACACTGATTTGGCATATAAATAGAACAGTAGCATTGGAAGGTCAAATTCTTCCTTCAAAGGTATATGGAAAATCCCTTTAGTATCTTTGTTACAAATAATATCCTACTAATTTTATATGGGTAACTGTGATCTGAATGTCATCATCATACAATTGAATAGTCGGAACTTTTTGACATGATAAGCTGGTGCCGGAGGAGGCCTTAAACCTGTCCCTGGTGAATTATATGTATCCAGGCAATAGCCTGAATTCCTACTTGGAGAGGGATAAAAGGCATGGATCCTTTTCAGCCCTAAACAAGCAGACATGGAGGCACTACATGCTTTGGTAAGGCTGGTGCTATATGTCTGAAGGCTGCCTGCGCTCACGCAGTACATTGGCAGGACACACAGTTCACCTCTGGGGATGGTGGATGGGCAGGACTGGACATCCTACATAGACCTACCTCTCCTCCTGTGATGATAACTCTCAAAAGATCTGAGAAATAATCCGTTTCCTAATGAAACTGGGGAAAGCCACCTTCAGTCATGCATCTCCACTGAGATAGAATTCAGCCTCCTGAGATTTTTGTACCTTTGCGGGGGTCCTGACCTTCCCTCTACCCTGTGTCTCTTGGAGAGGTGGGCACAGCTGGAGTGCAGCTACACCTGGAAAATCATTTTACTCTAAATGATGGTTATATTTCCTTAAAAAAAAAAAATCCATGTCACATTCTAGTTCATGAAAAATATAGCCAAGACAGTTTGAAGTTGCACTGCTGATAATAAATGATGCGTGTCTCAGGCAGGTTTGGGGGATATACGACTTGGACCAGAAAGAAAGACCAATTACTAGATTTGACAGCCAAAGCTCTGTTCTGTATTATGCCTTATATATAAGCTGTTCTATATTAGGCTCGAAAAAACTGCATTAAGTTTGTGCTGTTACATATCGTTTAAGATTTGTGCCTTGATTGAATGCCTTTAGAGTTCAGCAAGAGGAAAAGCCCTAGCAACAAAAATGCACGTATACGCACAGGGAGGGGGAGAAAAAAAGAGTGTTTTAAGTCTAGTAAAGTAGCAGCTTAAATGAGCATGAAGGCTGAAGATTGCTGACTGTTTTATTGAGTCACTGTTGTACGCCCACCTTTTCCTGTCTTGAAACAGTTTTCAGTTTTGACTATCTGACATGACTAACCGTTGCATATCTAACAGATTACAACTGTCAGTGAGTCTCCCGAACGGGGGCCAGCGCCTTGTGAGAATGTACGCTCAGACGCAGGCAGCTCCCTTTATTTATTTCTTTTTAACGTTTTCATTCAGCTAAAGGCTGTGGATGATCTTGTGCAATCTCTGCCTGAATTCAAACTTTGAAAAATAAAAAAAAAATGCAGACTTACATAGCAACATACTTGCACACAGCAGTTTCTCACCCTCATGGGAAAGATGACGGCTTTCTTAGTATTTCATAGATGGAATGTATGTAGGGGAAAAAAGTGTATTCCAGTAATAATGAAATCATCATATTACTCCTGGCATATGAAGGACAGGAGACACTGATTCCCTGTTAAAATGACTCCCAGGAGGAAAATATATTCTTTCCTCATCTTATTGTAGTCAAGTCAAACAAATGAAATGATAAAACTGTGAAGTAAATAACATGTGGCCACATTCTGCTCTCTGTCACACAGCTGCAAAACTGGAGTAAATTTTTGAATTATCTGACTTGCTTTGGATTTACACCACTTTCAATACAGCAAAGAATTTGGCTTGTCCTCAGCAGTGAATCACTTTTGTTCTGTCATTGTATGATGACCCATTATTAAATAAGAAACATTTAGATTGTCAACACATGGACATATTCTTGACATAGAGTAAAACTGAAGGGGAGGAAAACTCCTATGGTCAGTTATGTTTTTAATTTTCACGATTGTGGTAACGACAGGGAATAATTTTAAACGTCTCTGATTCTTTACTGAACATGCATGTGACTGTTTTCATGTTGTAATCACTCATTCCTTGTTGTTTTTTTCCCTTTGTAGGGAAGAGCTTTACTTTGACAATAACTGTCCTGACAAATCCCCCCCAAGTCGCTACATACCACAGAGCAATAAAGGTTACAGTGGATGGGCCAAGGGAGCCGAGAAGTGAGTATTAAATTCTTATTTTTGCACTTATAACTGCTTAATTTTGTTTAACGGAGACCCATAAATGAAATACATATCTTTGTCAAACATTGGTTCTTGCTCAGCAAAATATCTAAGCGCATGCTTAATTTGGAGTGTATTGGACCACACACATACTTGCATTAAATACACACTTAAGTGCTTGGCTGAATTTGGGCAATTGCAAACCTGATTCTCATTCACATCAAGGTCTTATACATTATCTGCCAGTGTAAATGAGAACTAAGCCCACTGTATTTATATATAATCTGATTTAGGCATAATAGATACAATCCTGAAACATGCTGAATTCTCTAAACTCCTGTAAGCTTCCAACTGAAGACGTTTAGAACAAAATAGGAGACTGATCTTTCAGGATCAGTCCTAGCACAGAGAGAAAAAATATAATATAGTGCCTTTTTGTTTGCCCTTAAATTCTTTTGCCATCAGATAATTAATGCACCTGGTTAATCTCATAATACCTGAAATTGGTTTTCAGCTATGGACTTATCATAGAACCCTGGGGGCCAAAGAAAGATAAAAAACAGTTTATCAACAGTTTGGTCTTTGTTTCTGATTTGTGCAGAGAAAGTATATTTTATTTAAACATAGTCCAGCAGATCTTCACTTACCATATTTATCTCATAGCCGTGCACCTTCCTAACTTCCTAAGAAGCTATTTGCAATGGTCACTGGCTATATTTTTATGACAATTGTGTTTTGTCATATTCTAGCAGTTTTACGGGTAGCACTTATTTTTAGATACGGTCGAGTCTGATTAATCCATCATGGTTTATATGGCTGTCTCTCTGTCTAGCAGATTTAGCTGGTAACCAGTCTCACATCATATGGGTATCACTTAGGAGCCAGTTCTGGAGTTTTTTCTCAATCTAACTAGAATGACTCTTTCTAAATTGATTGGATTAACTGGGTATAGCTGTATTTAAATTACACTTAGAGATTAAGAATTATTTGATGAATAACCACATTAAAAGAATCCCTATAATGGAAGCACCTCAAATAATTATTTTGCCTTTGATCTGCACATACAAATGAGACCTTTAAGGAGCTTTCATGGAGTTTTGTTTAAAGTACCACAAAGACAGAAGAAGTAGAGAGACGTAGACAGAATTCACGCAGTTAAGTGTTTCTCATGCTAATACATGCTGTGGTGTCATCTCCTCTTACACTGAGAGACGGGAACTGAAATGCCTTCTGTAAGAACGGTCCAGGCTGTAGAGTTTCACCTTGAACAACAGATTAAAAAAAGCAAGTAGCTATGGATAAATTTCATTATGTAGATTCTTGCGTCACTACCTGTTCACAGCTGAGGTGTCCGTCTGTCACATCGAGGGGATTCTTGTTCTGTCTTCTGTCCCGAGCTGAATCAGTTCCCATTTTTAATTTTCACTTGCAGCTGGTGCTCCATGTAGCTTATGTGGAGACACTAGGCAAACTACATTCATGGAGCAAAAACCGGGGAATAAGTTATATATCATTTAGCCATTCCCATTTGGAGGCTGCTTCCATGTATGTATCAAGCCATCCGTAAAAGAAATAATGTCCCTGCAGAGTACACAACCACTGTGAAAGAGCGAAGTGGTTTGAAAATGATGCAGAGAGTAGCGTGGACTACCCTGTGTAGCACAGAAAGGGAACCTGCTTGCAATGGGACTAACTATTTTGGTGATCAGCGGATTAAAAGTGAGGCTATATTCATATAAATTAGTAAGACTTCCGAGTTCTGTTGGAGTTTCTTAGTTTAGACTTGAAAGGCCTCCGTATGTGATACCTGTCTGCTATGCTCATTGAATAGCTGAACCTAGGAATGCTCAGTAACTTAGCTCTTATAGCCTAGGTGGAGTTATTGTGTCTTTCTTCATGTTTTTTTTTTTTGTCCAAAAAAATAAAAGCCAAATTTGAGCTTGAATGTCCATTTGAATTTTAATATTTTGACTAAATTCTTAGTGAAGCTCTACTCTGGGGTCAGTTTGGTTCTGCAAGTTCTGTTGTTGCAGTCTGATATTTTCAAGGCTATGACACCTCCAGAATGTCTAGTTATTAAACTTAAATTTGCAGGGAAAGAGTAGCTCCAGAGAGCTGTGGGAGTTTCACTGAAGTTCTGCTTCCTTGTGAGAGCCCCTGCACTTGTGTAGATTTATAACTGTTTGGTAGTAATCGTTCAAGAAGTGTATCTGGCATTTACGTTGTATAAGGAAAATTAGGTGGTTGGGGGCAATAAGGAATTCAAGTCAACGAGCAGCTCTGATATAGCAAATGTGTTTTTCTTAACAAATTATGTATCAGCAAATAGTGCCCCTCTCTGCCAGGATCTGTATTTCACTTCGACATCTCAAGCATGTTATCCTAGTTTTCTTCTCTCTGGCAGCTCAACCAGAGCTGTCACATCACAAACAACTTTTTTCTTAATATACACATCTGGCGTTGGCAGTTGGACCAACTTCATAAGAGCACATGATCATCATTCATTACAAGATTAAAAAGTACCCCATGGCATCATTGATGTTTTTTAACTTTGATCTTTTGCAGTTGTGATTCATCTCAGTTATAAAACTTCCCTTTAAAGGAACACAACCGATGACTTACTAGAACCTTCATTCTAAGTAGCGTAAACATAAAATTATGCACATCTTTACAAAATGTCATTTACTTTGTGGCCAGCTTATCATTTTAAGACATGACATCATGCTTTAGATCATGAATTTGTAAGGCTTGTTTATAGGCAAGGCACTCTGACCTTCTGTTGGCAAGTTGACTGGAGCGAACGAATGCTGTGTACTTTCCAGCAGCAGCAGGAGCAGCAGCAATACCATGACAGATATCACAATCATTTAGAGTCTGACTTTAAGAGTGGTGAACAGTCATGGCATGCAGTGACTCCAGTTGGTGTTTTGGATGCTCAGCACTTCAGAAAGCCAGGTTCTTAAATGTAAGTGCCATTTAGTCGTATTAAACATATGCTTGTAGAAGCTTGCTGCCTTGCCTCTCTCTTATTATTTTAAAATATTTTAATAGAGACAGTGATGTCAGGTTGCTCTGTTACGAAAACCTGCCCATTTCTATATGATAAAAGGTCTTCTCATGACTTTTTCTTGGGAAAGATTTATTTATTTTTAATTATCTATTTCGGTCTATCTAGATTACCATCCAGGGACATCTACTGTGTTGCACAGTCTTTGTGCTGGATCAAGAGAGCGCATTGCACTCTGAGTGATGGAGCCCAGAGACGGGGTTGTATAAGATCTTTGGGAATCATTGGGAAATCCTGCAGATATTTTTCTTTCTTCGTATCCAGAATAAAACCTCTGCCATATGCATATCTTAGCCAGCAGAGCTGCCTTCCAGCTGGGAGGACTAACAGAAGTTTTCCAAAGAAATAAGTTGTCATGAGGTCATAACTAACCAACAGATAGCAAGAGATCACTGCAAAGGAGTTAAAAGAAGGAAAAAACAGAGCGAAAAAAACCCTGGCCTTTACCTGAGCCCCCCTTTAATGGCTTTGCCTTACCTTATTACAAATACAGAAATAATGATTTGCCCTTCCATAGTGCTACCTTTCGAATAGGAGACATGTCCTCCTTTCTAACTGCTTTTGATAGAAACCCAGTCAGGAGGGAAATCATGAGGAAGGAGGGAGGAGAAGTCCACGTATTTCTGTATTTTACCTGGCTTCCAAAGACCTTAGTTCGTCTCTAATTAAAGGTACTCTCCAAAATCACGAACCACGGTTTTCTTTATCAGCATGAATGGAAAAGGAGTTCTGAGCTTTGAACTGAGGTGTTTCAGTATGAGAAAACTGCTCTAGTTCATTCAACTCCTGCATATTTCTCTGCCGGCGCAGCTTGCAAGGTGCACACGTGATGAAAGGTATGAGCAAACATCGCCTTTTTGTCTGTGCATGCTGCAGAAGCCAGCGAAAGCCAGCGAGAGGTTCTGCTCAGCCTTTGTATTAACTGTTTGGCTGACCCGGCTTATAAAAAGCAGATAAGTGATTGAGATTTTTGAGATTCCTCGACTTAAAACCATAACAGTTTTTAGGAAGTTCTCCCTTTTCTTTCAAAGACAGAGGGTGGAGGGATAAGTCTGGGGCTAGTGGAATGCGCTTTGGAGTAGAACAGCTCTAAATAGTTCCTTTTTTTTTTTTTCTTAAATTTTATTTTTGTCTTCTTTTTTTTTCTTTTTTTTTTTCTTTTTTTTTTTTTTTTTTTTTTTTGTTTACGCCTGGCCGGGAGCGGGGTTGGTGGCCTTTTTTTTTTTTTTTTTTTTTTTTTTTTTTTTTTTTTTTTTTTTTTTTTTTTTTTGGTTGACCGCCTGTCAGGAGCTGGGCTGGTGGCCAAGCAGGAAATGACACATCGAGAGGCATTTGTGTTGTGCAACATTTTGTGGAACTGATGCAAGGATACATTGTCTGTTTACGCATTCCTCTGCTAACAGCCTGCATGGCAGTAATTTTATTCAGGGACACATGGCATGCTACAGCAAGGAGCTAGATCCTTAACATCTCTTTATGCAGAATTATCACAGCAGTTAAAACATGCTGTGTGTCCCCCGTTTAGAATATTCTCTGGCTCGCCTTCAAAAACCGCTCTACCAGCCCCCCTTCCTTCCCAAGAATATATTGATTTGGCTGTGGTTTTTTGCGCTGTGGTAAATTGGGGCAGTGCAGAGAGAGAGAGTTTGCAGAACAAGAGGAAATTTTACAGGCAGGTCCTACTTTGTGCATCTACTTCAGACCGTAGATGTAGCATCGCAGTTTTTTCAAGCAATCCGTTGCAAACACTGAACACGGAAGTTTGCATCTGCATGCGTTTTGGCACAGCGAGGAAGTTTTTAATTAAAGTCAATGCTAAATACCCTGAGATATGATGAACGAGTCCTGGGTTTTCATCCAAACCGAAGTTAGAAAATCTGTGGCTCACTCTGGTGTCTTTCAGAGTGACGAATCTCTACTGAGATCAGCTGGGTTATTCTGGATTTCTCCCAGCGTAAGTGGGAGCAGAGGAAGGCAGAGTGGGCGGTCTGGCAGTTTGCAAGTTGCTCTAAATGACTTTGTAAAGCTTAATGTTTGTGTTATAATGCCCCTTTGTAAGAAATAAGGCAAAATGTGATTATACAGCCGAAGAAATATTCAGCATGGCTACACTGTGGGGTTTAGGTTCTTTTCTGTGACTATCGTTAGAATATTTGAGCATGACCGCAGTCCACTTACAGGCTGGGACCCGACCTCCTGTGCTCAGGTCTCCAGTAAGGAGTTCTGGTGTTTCTGGTTTCAGTGGTACAACACCAGGTCCTTTTTTGCAGTGTAAAATGCAAGACATCATCGTTTCACTCATTATCATTTGCTGCTGGTTTATTTTTTGCAAATGGGTAATTTCACAAAACCATACTGGTTGGGGACTGGAGCTCCTGAGTGTTCCCAGCGGCTGTAAGAAACCAGTGGGATGATTCAAGTGTTCCTTGTCAAAGGCAGCAGACATTATATATGCTGGTGCTTTAGTTTACATTTGAGGTGGGTATGTAACCCACAGAACAGAGCTTCTTACAGTTAGCCCGACCACGATGCATGCCTCGGGAACAAGGTGACCAGGAGGCTGTCAGGAGTGGTAGCTGCATCCCAAGGATCAGTCAGTTCTTCCTTTTTCCACTGTGGCTAGAGAGGGGCTGGTATATAAAAACTCATCGTCTGAGGAATAGGCTATGAGAGTAAAAATAAATTCTTTTCCGGTGAGCGTAACTTTTATCTGCTGGTGTAGTGCATAGACGAAAGCAAAACCTACTCATGGCTTGAATTCATACGCTGCAGTTCTGAAATCTCCGTGATCTATGTGACATCGGCTGGCTCTCTCCATAGGAGGACATTGCTGCCCAGGGAGGAGACAGCGTGACCATGTATTTATTCACTGTTATGGTGAGAGGGGAAAGGCCTTGAGAAGATTATGTAAAACAAATGGACAAAAAAACATTCCCTAAGATGTCCTCAGCAGTAGTAATGCAGTCTTAGTTTGTACTGATCTACAGAATAGATTGTTTCCATCCCATTGTAGAGGTAACGCTGCTTCCAAACAGTCTATTCCTAATACTTTTGACATATACAAGGGCCATCATGGTGTTTTTTTTGATATTGCAGCTATTGCTGTTTGTATTTAAAATGTCACTCCAAGTCATAAACAAAATCATGGCCCCTCTGTGTAGTTGTGCTGCATGGTCATATGATAAGAGAGTTTTGCCCTGAATAGCTTACAGTCTCCATTCAAAATACAGATGGGAAAAAGGATTACAAATGAACAAATGAAGTCAGTGGTGGAAGTGAGTTCATTCTGCATCTCCATGCAGCATGACTACAAGGAAAGGAAAAGTGAAAGCCATTTTTATAAGTCTGTGACTCTACTCCATGGAGGAAGATGGTATGAAAAAAAGGCATTACAGTAGCTTTTCCCAAACCATTTTGTTCCATATTTTCCTCCCAAGAGAAGTCTTGTACATTTTCACTTTTGAAATGCATTTAGCGTGCTGCTACTAATATCAGCATTTTTTTCTCACACTTCAGCGTAGCACTTCTTATACCTCTCCCTCCACTTTCCAAAATGGTTTGGGAAGTAGGGAACAGGACAAATATGTTTGGAAGATGCTGCATCAGATGTAGTTCTTCCTCGCTGGCAATCTCAAATTTCTTTACAAGGTTTTTAGAAAATTTAGTTTTCTTCTCCATATAAACTTATTTCTCCACTGAAACATGGTCATCCCAGACGTGAAACACAGATGCTGATTTAACCAGACAAGGAATGCAGAAGAGGAAATGAGGAAGAATATCATACTTAATTGAAACTTCAGGGGAAGAAACTTAGTAATGATCTCATGCTGCAGTATGTTTGGGACGCCGGAAACATTACTCTTAGGAAGAACTGGGTTCCTTAATGCATGTGTCTACTCAGATCTCCTGTTACATATCTCATCTACAGTAGACCAGCTTACTCAGCACAGTAGTGGCTCGCTGGTGACTGAGGGTGGCTTGAGCTGTCCAAAACAGACGTGTAGGGTAGGTTTCCTCTGAGGTGAATGAAGAGACACAGGCACTTGCAGAGAATGATTCATCCCACCTATCTTAATGCCTATCTTAGAGTGCAATGAACTGCCCTTTAGAGCTATCTGTCCCTTTCCATTGGTTATAAATGGAGGCTAGATGACTAGCCTAGACTAGACAGTCTGTTTTTGAGATGGCTGAAGTCAGATGAGATTATGAGATATTATAGTCCTAAAGTGTACCTAATGACTGCTGTGAAATTCAGACAATCTGAGTTAGCTTTAAAGAAGGTAGCTCAGGTAGCAATAGCAGTACAGTCACAGATAACATGGAGCTCAGCATAGGTTGACCAACTGTTTGCCCAGCTTCTTGGGTGGATGCTTTGTCTTTGCTTGAAGTGTGAACGGTCCATGCTGCCTTTCTGACAATGTAAGGACTTGTTTAAAGCTGACTTGGAAGTGTCTATACAGCTGCCATAATGAGTGCAATTCACACATAACTTAAGAAATGATGCTATCTACTAAGGCAGCATTATTGCCTCTTGCAGGATTTCAGTAGTCAAGTACTGCTTCAGTTCCTACTCCTCTTGGGTTGTGTGAATGACTGAGATTAAAACTGAGGTTGTTTAGCTGTAGCTGTAGTGGTCAATGAGATTCTCATAGTAATTAAAATATTGCAGCTGCATAAGAAACGATATAAATGTGATAATACACTTTGTAGATGTTACCTAAAGGTGAAGAATATTGGGGAACACATTTAAAGATTTTGCTAACACTGGGAAATCCTCCATGTTTCCAATGTTCCTGCTTCACATCAGAACATATTAATTGTTCCTTGCTTATCCAAACTGCCCCTTCTCCTTTGGTTCTGAGATGTAATCTTTCCCACAGCGTGGGAAGGCAAACCCTTTTACCTGATTATTGCCAGCATAAATGTTTGTTGCTTCCATCACTCTTCAAACTCTCGTACCTGCATTTTGTGAACTTTACTCCCACTTCATAATACCCTGCTTCTTTAGTAGCCCTGCTAATTTAAATTCAGGATGCCAAACAGGTATTAATCAGGGTGTTTACAAGTGTAGAATCTGCTTCCTGCCTGTCTGTAATCCGTGTGAGTAATGCCAATTAGTTGTCTGCTTCCTTAAATCTTCATACACTTTCTCATTCTCGCATTCCAAAGTAGTAGACAAGGTCTTAAATGTCATGTGCAGTCAGAGGCACTTGACAGTGTTTTGTTTCATTGTTCTTAGAGCTCCACAGGAAAATCATCACCTCTGCAAGCACCACAGCAGTGCGCTGTGGAAGAAATGGGTGAGCCTAGCTCTTCCATTTGTAGTTTAATTTGCTGGAAACAGGGATCTAGCTCATTATATTCCAGAGTATCACTTCACATGTCGTGAGACAGGTAGACAATTATATACAGCAGTGTCACATTAGTGCAGCGTCTTCTTGGAAAGGAGTAGGCACTTGCAGGCACTGATGTTCTACCAGGTATGTGTTTGTTTACATATGGTAAATCCTAGATTAGATTTGCAAAAGAAGCCTGGTTTTAACTGGTTGTATAAAAAGGGATCAGAAATCCAGAGATTACTCGTCAAAAAGGAGTGATACTCACAATTCTTTGCTGTATTTTGAAAATTCAGACCTGTGTTTCTCGGTAGTATAGAAGCTGGAAAAGAATAGAGACCTGGAAATACAGTGCACAATTGCTGTGTGGTACAAACCACTGGTTAGGAGTATAGAGGGTATTAGACATGGAATACTTCTTTTATTTTGCATGTGTACATATGTAATCAAGGACCCAGACTGGGATTCTTAGACAACAATATACTTCAATTAATTCAATTTATCTAGTGAATTTATCAAGCACTGTAGGCATAAGAAATGCAATAGAATTGGTTCCAGGTTTCTAGGATACCAATTAAATTAAGAATAATTTAACTTTTCATTCCTTGGTTCTCTTATTGCCATAAACTCTAGATTTGTGGAACATACTTTTTGCTTTCACACTGAACACTCTTTGGCTTTGATGATCTGGGCTATGGGTCCATTCCCACTTCTAGTCTTTTTTGATGACTTTGAACAATTGTTTGTAGAACCAGTGCTATAATAAAATTGAAACCTCTGTAGACAGAAGCGTTGACTACAGAAGAGGGCTCAGTGATAGAGCTGTGAATGTAAATTATTCAGTGTTTTAATTCATCAGCTAAGCAGTCAAAATTAAAATCTTTTTTGTAAAGGGACATATGGATAAAATTTCCAGAGGTGCAGGGTGGATTAACTGTCCTTAACTGTAGTTGCCTCAGAGGTAGATAGGGTGTTTCAGAGAGTCATCTCTGACCTGTTGCAGTCAAGAGAGAGATGTATGTATGTGTTAGAAGCTGGTTTATCCCACTCTAAGTATCTGCGAATGTCAACGTGCAGATCTCTGGAGGTGAGTGGTGGTGACTACTGACTACAGAGGGAACGTGGAGCAGCGTGGACCACAGGACTGGTGCTCCGTGCCATGCACATACCTGCATCGGCTTTAAACAAGACACCTGGCTTACCAGCAACTGCAGCAGCAGACAGCTTTGAAATGATTCTTTATATTCCTTTTTATTGTTCTTTAAACCTTTTAAAAGAGGGCTTTAGTGCCTCTTTTTTCAAAAGTCATATTGAAAGGCTGGTCTCTGAAGTTTGTCATGATTTAGGGTGTTGATGAACCCCTCCTCGTTAGACATAAATAGCCAGTGTTTTATGTTTTCCTCTTCTGTGCCTGCTTGGTTGAAACTCTCAGGCACTCAGTGCAGAAATTGCTATCCTGCTTTAAAACATCTTTCCCCATGCTGATGTGCTTGTTACTGTTCCTCTCCCAAAGGCTGTGGCCCCTACAGCTCAGCAGTAGTCTGGCTTTTATATGTGATCCTCATCAACTTCACAGCAAAGTCAGACAGTTTAATTAGCCTTTATCTTTTGCTTTGGAAGAGTGAGTCCAGGGTATGTCTATTCGTGCTGTGAAGAGGTCTCCCACAGCAGTATTCATTGCCTGCGATATGACACACAGTCATAAGCATCCCTGAGAATTAGGACAACAGAATTACAGCACATGAAGGATACTCAGACTCAGTATTTAGGTAAGGTAGGGTTTGCACTTTGCATGTATGCAGACTTACCAATCTATGTTATTAGTTTCATTCTTCTTGATATTTGCTATTCCTGAAAGATGGCAGCAAAAGAGGAATCTGATAGCAGTTGGCTTGTAGAGACAGTCTTTATTATAGACAGGTAGGAGAGAGCAGTGAGGACTTCATGCTCGCAAAATCCAGGTAACAGTGACTGCTCTTTAGGCCCAACTCAAGGATGAAGGAAGCTTTCTGGGAAACATGTTTACTTCCATGTGGGATACAAAGTAAACACCTCACTAACTATATACATGCCATGCAACATTAAGAGTTAAAATGAGAACTATTTTTGTCTGGTGACTTGATGTAAAAGAGAATAAACAGTAGATTTAAGGTATGTCATAAGGGGATACTTACACATCAGATAAATAATAACTTGTTGACATAAAATAAATAGATATTTTTTGATTAAAGGGCAGATACCTCTAGCTCTAAGTCTTACTTTATGCATATGCTGAAGACTAAAATTACAGTAGGAAAAGTCCGTGTCTGAGCACTCAGAATTGGGACATGCCAAGATTACGGTTATCAGTGCAGCTTTAATTCATGCCTGTCATGTGTATGTGACAAAACAGTCCTTCACTGTAAGAGCATGTGCTTGTTTATCCATAGGACAGCAATGTCCTGTGGGATGGAGCACACTCACTCTTATTTTTTAGAGATCTAGCAATATATAGTGCTTTATATGTTCAAAGTGCTGCTCTCAATTGAGTTAGTGGTGAATGGTCAGTGCTTCTGAAGAATAAATTTGAAGATCTCATACCAGGCACTGGGAAAAGTATGAACACACAGTGAATATGATCTGTGAACACTTGTTTTAAGCAACTTAACAATTGTCATAACAAAAAATCATGTGGCAGGAGCATAAAATCTGTGGGCCAGCAATTAGCTACCTTTGCCAAGCTATAATCAAAGCTTTTAGCTGATAAAATCTAAAGAATTTCCATTCTATGAAATTTTATTTTTCAAAGTTTTATAATTTTACCAAATCTGGATGGATTACCGTGGAGATTTGGGAAAAAAAAAGAGCCAACCTGCTGAGCCAAGATTCAAATCTCCATTCCAAAATACAGCAACAAAAAAGCTCCTTCAAGAAAAGATTGCCAAAAATGTTATTCGAGGCGCTACGTTTTCCCTGAGCTAACTCATTTCCAGGAATGTCTGAGCCATTTTGGTTGAAATTGAAGAAATGTGTTCCTTACTCATGCAAGAAAAAATGGAATGCAAACATTCAAAGTTCAGTAAAGTTGCAAGCAACTGAAAATTGGGTCTTATAATGGGAAATGTTGGGCAATTTTAATGACAGGCCGTCCTACTGGCCCCACTTCTAACATATTTAATCTACCGTGGTATTTATTTGCACTGAAAAACAATCCCATTAGCTAGCTTCAGTGAAAATCCTGCATAGAAAATTAACTTGGCAGTTGGCGGGGTCTCCTCGTGGGCTGCAACAGCTCCAGCATCGACTTCAACAGGTCAGGTCTTTGGCTGGTGACCGACAGGTGATGAGTGAGGTGCCATCTCCAGCAGCACAGGAGAGCATGATGTGACTCCCGCCTGTGTGCCGGGGACGTGTTGGAGAAGGCAACAACCTTTGTAAAAGATGAAACAAGGGCCACCGCAGCCTGCAGGGCCTCTGGAGGCGTTGCAGGTTAGAAGGCAGCGTGCCTCCAGGCACCAGAGTTTGGCAGGACTCTCCTTCCCCACCCTTAGCCTCTTCAGAGGGGTAATTTGGTGTGTGTACACTTCAACTGAATTGGCACGGTCCGCACAGACGTTGCAGGCTGTAACATACATGAGGTGCGAGCCAACAGAGTTTTAGGTTGTAGACCGGGACTCCTCCAACGTGCCTGGGGTGCGGAGCCGGGCCTCCTCACTGCGAGCACTCCTGTACCTCAGCGCCTCTTTGCCGCACTGAGAGAGCCAGTGTGGGCAATGGTGCTTCTGAAAAGGAGTATTTTTAGGCAAAACCCTCTTGTGTTTAAGAATAACAGGCACAGGAAATTAACATTGAAAAAATCCCTCCAAACTCTGCCCTAAACCGCTGCCAGAGCTGGCTGTGTGCTGCTGTCTGAGTCCCCTTCAGCTCAGGTGAGAGGCAGCTGCAACCTGTGCCCAGGCACCATCCAAACCTGGGGGTGGGCAAAATCCGGATTCAGTCTCATTGCTGAAGTGCAGCTGGAGTCAGTGAATATGGAGAAAGCACTTTGGGCTCCCCAGAGCCTCCTGGGAAGGACACGGAGCTATATAAAATCCAGGGCAAATGACCAGTCCTTCTGTAAAAATAAGTTGGGTGGTAGGTGAGTCCAGAGACACGGTCTGTGGTGTTTTGGATAGTCTGACGTCAGCCAGTGAAAAAATACTCACTACTTGTTACCTTCTCTTTTACGTGACTTAGAGCTGGTGAAGATGTTGGGCCCATTTAAAACGAACGACAAGAGTTGTTTTAAGTTTTGTAAATTAGAGGAGCTGATCAGAAGCAGGCAGTGTTGCAAGTTATACTTGAGATCTGATCCTGCATAGAACTCT
>NW_009604160.1:24582-42623 GCF_000690535.1 Cariama cristata
TGAAGCTGCCTCAAGAAATGGTGCCGCAGGGAGCGCGCTCCTTGTCGAGCTGTTTGCCATTCACTGGAATAGGGCTCAGGGATGAACCGTCTACTGCGTGATTTTTTATTTTAAGTTAAAACAAACTTTTTTGGAGACAGATGTGAGTGCCGGGCAAAAGGCACCTTCACAGACAGTTTTATTCCCCTCACTTCTACAACTTTGTTTAAACTTTTCCCCATGTTTTTTACTATCACGGTGTTCCCATCCTTGGGAGCCAAGCAGCTTGAGAGCTGAAAGAGGAGTGTTGTCAGGAGGGTGATTAAAATGGGGATTGATGCAGCTGGGAGCCAGGGTTCAGTCACCTCTCTGGGCCTCTGCGTTAGCGTTATGCCAGACACAGTAGCTTTACCATGCGCGGCAAGTTTATGCGTTTTTTATTGTCTCATGCTGCCAGAAAATGTTGACCCCGGAGTAGCTGCGCTGTGTAAGCAGTCAGAGGTGGAGGGCAGCACACTCTGAAAACCGTTTACGTTCCCTCTTTAATTTGTCACTTATGGGTCATATCTTTATACATTTACATTTTTAAATTAATTCAGTCTGCCCTGAGCTTTGGTTCCAGAATCCACACTGAAAACTTCCCAACTTTACGACTTATTAAAAAAATTCCAAAACCCCTCACTTAATTTATGTTCAGTATGCAGAACAACTTAAAGTTATGAGAAGGTTTCACATTTTTATAAGGACATGAGTTTGGGGAGAGATTAGATTTTAGGGCTCATATGCACCATGGAACAATTGGGTCTACTTGGTCATCTGTTCAAAGAGGATACTGTCAAGTGAAATTTGGCGCAAAATCTAAAAGGAAAAAAAAAGTTTTGGCATAAAACCCAAGCTGGTCAAAATAAAATGGTTTCTCCAACATAAATTGCATTAAAAATAAAGCCAGGCTCAGCAAATGCTTGAGATCTCCCATATGAACTGAAGAATAGTGTTACACTGGAGCACAGTGCAGTTTTTTGGAGCGCTGCTCCTGTTTTGGAAGCCTGCTTATGTCTTGTTTGAATGATGATTTAGACTGTATATAGCAAAAAGCAATGTTAGCATATCTGGAACATCAGCATAAAGGCTGTCTGTTAGAAGAAAGGTTTCTTTTTAAAGAGAGCAAAACACTCCTACTCTGTGCCATGGTTTTTTTCCTTTAATTCTCATGTCAGGAAGTTTTGAAGACCAGGTCTCTGCGACCACATGAGTAAGGCAGGGATGTAGGAGGATAGTTGAGTGGCTGACGCATTTGAATGTGGGTCCTCCAGGTCTGTCATCTGCCTCTGACATCTTTATGATGCTGTTGTATTTGAAAATCCTTCTAAGCAGATATCCAAACTTACTGATATCAGTGGAAAATGGGGTACTTCTTTCTCTCAGCCTCAGTTCCCCTTGTGTGAAGTATGAATAGTAGCACTACCTGAACCCCAGGAATGACATGAATATGGGAAGATGGTGAACATCAAAGTGTTTGTTTACTCGAGTTGTATTTTTAAGGCATATTCTCATCCAAGGTATATCAATATGAATCAGAAAGCTTCGGTTTCCCTTGATAAATGGAAGCATCTTTAGATATTTTTTTTATTTCATATTTGTCCATCTTTAAGATGGGAAGAAATAGGCTTTTTTTTTTCTTATCCTGTTAGCTTTGAGCTCATAACAATAGCTCCAGATCCCAAATCCTTCAGCTCCTTGAAGGCATTGCAGGAGGTAAAGGTGGCTTGCAGGAGTGAGCCTCTCATTAAATCACCCCTTACTCAGAGTTAAATACCGGGTGCTGCTTTCAGAGAACAGCAAGTACCAGGCTCTTCTAGTGCCTGCGTAAGAGCTTTGCACTAGTACATCCTGGAGAGACGAAAACCAGATGAAATAGAAAGTCTGAAAAGATGAAACTCCTGGATGGATAGATATTCTTTTCACACTTATTTTATACCACTGACTGTTGAATGACCGCGATCAGGTGCACATGCTTTTATCAACCATGCGTTTTCTGACTTTGGGAAGTGAATCGGCTACTTCTGTGCAGCCAAGGGGAGGAAGCTTTAGAACCAGTGCGGTTGCATCCGTGTGCGTGTGTGTCTTGAGGGGTGGGGAAAGCAGCCATCCTTAACCAAACATTTGCAACCTGCTGTTTTAGCTGGAATAGGAAAACCAGCTTGACAAGAATGAACAACTTCACCAAGCAACATTCAGGGGAGGTTGGTGGGATTTTAAACAAATCTCCTTAAGCAAGCATGAAAACAAGCTATTTAGCGCTCATTAATGTCTCAGGTTAAACTCTTGAATAATTTGTCATGGTTAGGCTCTTTTGGTTTCATTGGTGTTTTTCTAGTGACTAACGAGATGACAGCTACACATGCTTTTTGGTATGCCACTGTTCACAATAGGGTTTAAAGTTGTGTATTTGTTATTGATGTCATTAAAGTGATGGATTTGAGCTTGGTTTCTGAGGCAGCCGACTGGGTGGTTAGGACTAATTTCTAGCAATGGTTTTGGAGGTTGAAACCAAAGTGTGTATAAAAGGAAATGTTTCTTCTTTTAAGCAAATAATTTGAACCCAGATGAATGAAATTTAAGCAAGTGAGCATCAACTCTGAGTTAATTTTGACATAGTTGTCTGGAAATCATCACCAATTAAAATATTTTTATGAGCTCGAATGTAGTATTGTCTTTCGGTGCTTATGTAAGAGAGGAACAAACTGCTTGTTTAACCCCAGCCTTGAGACTGCTGGCCAGAATATATGACTGAAGTCAGAGCCATCTGGAGCTGCAAGGAGGGCACGGGCCTGGGCAAACCTCACTTTGTGAGGGCAAGGCGATCTCCCTATCTGAACTGAAAAAATACATAAATTCAAACAGATCGCTTGCACCTGTGAGGATGTGCAGCTCGTTTGAAAATGAATCTCACCAAATACTTTTGACATTTTTAGACAACAGTTACTAATGGAAAAGACAGTCATAGCTGTTTGTATCCATCTCTGTAGTCAGGGAGCATTTCTCTAGCACGGGGACTCCTGCAAAAGTCCTGCAGAAGTCAGTGTAAGTCTTGGGTGTGCAAAGAGGACAGGAGAAGCTCTGGAGCCCAGAAATCCTAGTTCAGAGTAAAAATGAATCCCTTGGGTTGTTATAATATGGTTCTTTCATGTGTTCCTCTAGACTGAATAGCTAGCGAGATGGTTCCTTAATCTGTACACACACCTTTCACACCTGCACATAGAGAAAACCTTTGATGCCAAATGCTTGATGGAACCAGATGATTATGTGCAGAATTAAAAGGATACACACCATGCTCAAATATTTTTATAGCTTTTAAGACTCTACACATTTAAAATAATAATGAATACCCTGTGTGATGAGGAGGAGCAGTCTCTGCATTGTGAATTTTGCCTTTTCATGACAGTGCCATTGTTTTTTGCTGTTTTTACATTGCAAAGAGAGTTGAAATGTTGAAGACTTGAGTATAAATGTCTGTTGCTGTGTTTCCAACCACAGGCTCACTTATTCAATGAGACAGACTTTTAACATTTAAATTTTTCTTATTAGTGTTTATTGATTTTTTTGCATTTTCTTTTATTATGCTATATGCCTACATATGCATATATATATGCATAATAGTGCTGCATGCTTATGAACCAGCCTATCACGAGTTTTTGTTTTCCATTCCATAATTATCATCATTTGATTCTTACGCAGTAGTGTATTTCTATTATTTGGGCTCCCAACACTGTAGACAGATGTTCAAATATTTCAACACAAACAAAACTGTTTATATTTAACTTATAGACTCATTATAGCTTTGGTATGTATGCATGGAATTTGCCCTACTGTGAAGTGTTAGCACTAGACCTATGCACCACTTCAGTCTGAAAGAAGGTAGACCTGAAATTGCACTTAATTTCAACCTCCAGTTGAGTCCATACTGAGAAAATTTTAGGGCTTAGACACATGATCGAGTTACAGGGGATGTCTGTGTTTCCACATGTCAGCTGAGCCACAGCAGCTGCCCAGTAGGTGTTCTTGGCCCCCCATAAATGTAAGTTGATTTGATTTAGCTTAGCCCTCAATAAAAGAGGCTTAAGATAAGTAGAATCGCTGCACACTTGCCACAGGCGGAGAGCACAGGCGCAGATGGTTACCATCCAGGTCTAGGACACTCTAACCGATTCCACCCCAGGAATTGGCTGTGTATCTGTATCGTCCTGTACTGGTAATAGTCAATGCAATTTTTAGATCAGCATTTACATTCTCTTTCAAAAATTAGTTGTTGAATCCCTTAACGTGACTGGGTTTGTTGGCTTGCATAAAAACAGCTTGCCAGTTGTCTCTCAGCCCCACAAGCACTGTTGCTTTCGGGACAATGGCATTCTGAGGGGCTCATTCAAAACTGAAGTGATTTTATGTCTCAGCCTGGTTGGGGAGAGACTTCTTTAGAGAGACTTTGGCAGGTATTTTAGGCCCTAAATTTTTCCAGTCTTGACTTCTCAGCTATTCTGGATATGGAAAAATAGTTTGCATTTGTTTACCTTGAACTCTGTAACTCCCACAGTCTATAATATTTAGTATATAGCAACCAAGAGCTGATTTAAGAAATTTGCTTTTGAAATCCCCTGTGGCCTCCTTTGCTTGCTGAGTAGGGCAAAGTTGCAACACTTCTCCGGGACACAGGCAATGGGCACGATCGTGAGCTCCATGCGAGAAAGTGAGAGTGCGCCGTGAGTGTGGGCAGACGATCAGCCTGGCTCAGTAAGTCGCAGCTTAGCATTGCTTTTGACTTTCTATGTGAATGGTAACTCAGTCATTTCAACTCGGAGTGAGTTATCTAAATTTGTACCTCTGGATTTATAACATATCCTTAATCTGCTCTTCCTTAACATATTATGAGCCTCCTTAGACAAGGGATTTGAAAGTAATGAATTTGTTTGGTAGTGAGTTTAGTTTTTCCACTTTCTGCAGCCCCTTTGAACAGGCAGGATTTCCAGTTCTTTAACTCGCAATCCTGTGGGTTGTTCCTCTACTCTATGTCTGCAATGGTCTAGCAAGTGGTGTCTATTCCTGTACTAACCTTTTGGTGTCCCAAACGACATTTGATTGTTATTGTATGTAAATACGGGAAGTCCATAGATGTTCATAAACATGCATGTCCATGGGGAAAATCCCATCTTTTTCTTGTGGATTAAGATAGTATTTTTGTAGGGAAGGAAAAGAGGAGAAGGTAGGTCAGCTCCTTCCTGAGCTCAGATGGACTTTGCATTTAGCATTTCTCATGGCCACGTCCAGTGGGGGAAGCTGATGGCAACACCTACTGCAAATACAGCAGGAAAGGCAGAAGGTGTGAGGGTGGAGGCATCTGCCATAAGTGCCTTAGCCTTGCTGCAGATCTCCAGGGAAATTGGGAAATTTGTGAGCCCTATAGACTGGTGTGACAGTAAATCCATGCTGGGGGAAGGCACATCGCTTTGTCTTGCACATCCTCTAGCAGGAAGAATCCCAGGGGCTGGGGACCAGCAGGATCCTTGGGTGTTCTCTGCCAGCTACGGCTGTGTTGTCCAGGGAGGACACCATTCCCCAGCGCTCCTCTAATCAGCATCAGTCAAAACAAGTTGACTTAGCAGAGCCCTGCTCAAAATCAGCAGTAGCTGTGGTGGAGGATGAGTGATTAACAGCAGAGAGAGGCCAGGCACGATAACCTCATCAGCTAGCACAGCTGCAACCTGAAGAGGCTGCGTGAACACAGCCTTGATTGTGTCCGGCTTGCTTAGCCCCCATGCTGATGGCACATCCAAGCTCCGTGATGAATAGCAGAGGCTGCAAAGTGGACAGTGACCAGGTTTCAATTAAACATCTCGCTGAGATCGGCTTCTGCTTTGGGAACGGAAAGCGAGCTCCAAAAAAGTCAGTTCTCATTAGCTGAGCGCCTAAGCAAGATTTATTTTTTAAAGTGTTATTTAAAAATTTATAGAGTTTGTTAGGCAAAAAAAAAAGTTAGTCTGAGTGAGCTCTACAACAGTGTCGGAAAACCCTGAAAACAAAGGCTTCTCCTGGAAATGTTGGCAGTGTACTAGCCGTAAACCTGCTGCTACAAGACCTAGTCGGTCATTTTTCCCCTAAGGGGGAAAAAATAATTGAGATCTATTAGAGAGGAGAAAGCCTCCAGGCTGTTTTAATCTGGAATTCTGCAGCCTGACGTTAATGAGAAAAACTTTTTTTTTTTTCTCATTTTTGACCAATTCATTTCTACATTACAGACAGTAATGAATTGTCAAGTTGTTTCTGAAAAGTTTGGCTTGACGCATTTCTAAATGCAAGGTACCAGAGCAGTGACTGTGAAATCCCATTTCACTTTGGCTCGCAGTATTGCAATGACCTTTTTTGTTGTCTTTTGTAATTAATAACTTACTTTTCTGTCACTTCTCCACGCTGCCCACATAAATATTTCTGAAATGGAGCCTCTCATATTTGCTAACCTCATCTTTCATTAGCAACAGTGAACACATGGGAATAATCTGGGATGCCAGGTGCGTTCCTCTGTGTGTTACTGTCCTGCACGTCCCTCCCGTTCATTGAAGTGCTGGTGTAGCAAAGCTCAGGTAGAAAAGAAAAGCTGCGGAAATGGTAAATTTTCTCCTGCTGCTCCACACGTGTTGATCAGGGTGCAACCATAGAGTAAAGGGCACCTGTTACAGCCAGGAAATAACTGACTTCTCCAGTAGCATACCCATCTCTAAAGGCTTCCAGTTCACAGAGAAGCAG
Source organism: Cariama cristata (assembly GCF_000690535.1). Taxonomy (NCBI): domain Eukaryota; kingdom Metazoa; phylum Chordata; class Aves; order Cariamiformes; family Cariamidae; genus Cariama; species Cariama cristata. The sequence goes on from NW_009604160.1 coordinate 31,357, forward strand.
AGTAAATTACTAAAATTGTAATTTTTGAGAAAGTGGACTTAAATATCTAGTGCTATTTTGGCTGGAACAATGAAAGTTTGGTGAATGGAAGCAGGTAAAAGCACCCAAAACTACATGTACAGCAAATGCTGAGAGAAAGAGGAAAAAATAAGATGAATGGAAGACATGAAAGAAGAAATGTTTCCTAGTCTCTGTTGATTTGTTTTCTGGAAGAAGCTGCCAGAAAATAAAAACGAGGAAGACAAAAAAATGAATTAAGTTTGTAAGGAGCCAAACATGGAAAAAGGCAGGGAAAGAAATATGTGAATGCTATTTATTTGTGCTGCTAGCTGATATATTGTTTCCCTCTTAGTTGCACCATTAAAAGCCAAGGATCCAGCATGTTTTGAAAGATCATATTAATCCCATTTATTTAAGTTCAGTAATTTATAAGACATGGAACAGACCATAACCTAGAGTGCTCTAGAACCTGCTAGGAAACTCTGAGCAGAGCTGATGGGAAGGGAATGATGTCTAACAAGCCCATAATTTCAAGTTTAATTGATGGAATGTCCCATTAAATTGTTATTTTCAGTGTTGGCAATTTCCTGTAGACCTCAGTACAGGGTAGATAGACTCCTTTCCTTCCTTGAGAGGATTTTGGCTCTCCAAAAGTATTACGCATTAATTTTGGAGTACTGCAAGTCATGTATTTAACACACTTTCCCCCCAGTCTGACATGGACAAGAGTATCCAAACCTGCATATAGTAGTCAAGTAAATAGGCATCCGGTGTGTTCAGGCACAGGGAAAAAAGCTTTTCAGGTTCCTTTTCAAAGAACTAAGATGAGTGGAAATCCCCATCAAGATAAGGAACCAACAGTCTGTGCCATTTCTGAAAAGACCAAGGGAACACTGGCATTTTCCAAAGTTTTGCCTTCAGGGTGCGGCATAAAACTAAGGTTGTTATCATTTGTGGTCAGAGATCTCGTTGTACTTTCACCAGCACATTAATGTTGGCCCATGAATGCCAGCCATTATAACCATACACGTAGGAGTTTTCATTGCTGCTTCATGTGATCAGCACATTTTTACATGACTGCTGAGTTCCTGACTTTTGAGCAAAGTCCCCAAATTACCTGATGTTATTCGTTGGTGAGAACAACAATTCTTGCTGGTTGTTTGTAAATCACTGGTGCTTGTTCTTATTGCTAAACTAAGATTGAATTCCTGTAGATACTCATGGTCCTGCCTATTGAGCAGGTCTCTGTGCAGATTTGATCTCACTTGTCCATGTCAGACTGGAGAGAAAGTGTGTTTAATACATGACTCATAATGCTCCAAAATTAATAGGTAATGCTTTTGGAGAGCCAAAATCTTCTCATGGAAGAAGGTGACATTTTAGCTACATGATTTCAGAACAGGGTTGCATCTTGATAAACCAGGTTGCCTCTTTGAACTTTCAGTTCAACAGTCAGAAAGTTAAATCAATTTATAGAGTAAATCAGTGTTCGAGTGCAGCTTTCCTGTTGGTTGTTGTTTTTTTTTTTTATCCTTATTTAAAACCTCAAAACCACTATGGGTAATTTCCCCAAGATCCACTTTAGATGTTTGTGGCATGTAGTGTGAACAGTAGGTGCAGCTGGCCAAACCCCGGCACTCTTATCCTTTTGAGCATTTTCCTCCTGTTTTAGTGAATAACACAAGAAAAGCTGTCACCCCTCTCCCCACAAAACCAAAGGCTAACTGGAATGGCTGTACCAACCCAAATCTTGCTTTTCTTGAAGAAAACGGGGGTTTTGCTATGAACTCAGAGGGGAACTGGATCTGGCCATTTCTGCTGGGTTTAACCTATGTCACCATTTGCCACACCTCAGTTGACAAGCAATTCGTCTGCTGAGAGACCTTATCAAGCATGCAAAACTCACAAATATTGTTTAACCACAACAATCACCACAGGAAATGTTGGCCCGAATTTTAGGTTTTGTTTTGAAAACAGAAAGTTTGGGGGGAGAGAGAGCATTGTTAAATCCAGCTTGGACAAAAATATGTTTGTAGCTTTTTTTAGAGTATTAGAGAAAGACAGTGCCATTGCTAACATGAAAGCACTGTTGACTTAACAAACCAACCTTGTTTGGTTGTATTAGTAAGGGCAGCTTTGATAATGGTCCATACACTTTTACGATTTTATCAGAGGTGCAATTGCTTTTATATCAGAGGTGCTTGTAGTAAGACGTATCGACGCCACAGCTTGGAGGGGGATCTTTCAGTGCCATGCTCCCCAGACTTGAAATGGGAGAAAATTCCCCAGAGCTTACAGAGCGAAGGGATAAAACATGGGAGGGAAAGCAGAGAGGAGACTGCCTTGCATATGGCACCATCAAGAGTTGAGCACAAAACCTCCGCCCCGTAGCAGAGCATCCTGTGCACATCCCGCCTGCAGAAACCTAAGGTGGTGGCAGACGCTGAGCCGAAGAACTTGAGAACTGGATTTTACTATTTACATTACCATAATTTATCTGTAGCATAATGTTGAAATTGCTACTAGAAAAAGATTAGAAACATGTTTCCTGCTCAGTTTCCTTGCCTGTCAGGCCACACACATGCAGAGTGTGCCATTAACCGTTGCAGAGCTCCCATGCCCAGTGGAGGAAGGTGCTCATTCAGTAGCCTCAAGCTGCGCCAAGATTTGCAAACCATCAAGTAAAAACAACCCCGTGCAACGTCTCATAGTCCCAGTCACTTTTTTCTTTACATGTACCTTTTTGATCTGAAGAAATTAGCATTTTACACTATGAAAAATCCCTCCATCCTGTGGCAAACCTTCTTCCCCTTCCCTCACCCCTTGCTACCGGGAATTATGTCTTTCTAACACCATAGGCAGATTGGCACCACTAAAAGTATATGTATGCTTTCTTCTGATTTAATTTGATTTGCGAGTCTGAAATGTAGTATGTTTGCTAATTCCATAAACTAGCTACTGTAACTAAAATCAGACACAGTTGCTGAAAAAAAAAAAAAAGCCAGATTGCATTTTAGTCTAAAAGGGACATTTCCATGCTTTAAGGGTGGTCTCCCTTCTCCCTTTAAAATATCCTTTAATCACTGTGTGTCTTGGTTAACATCCCTGTTTTTACAGGATTCCTGGAGTTTACATTCAAAGTTGGAGAGGTGATGTTTTAATACACATTTTATTGTTTCGAGTCAAAGCGGTTTCACTTTGCCTGGATTTTTACCCATTGTTGATTGAAAGATTGGAAGTGTTATACTGCAATCGATCTAGTTCAGAGGAAAGATCAGCAGCCCAGGGTGGCTCTGAAAAAAGTTTTCAGCAAAGTCTCTGCATTGTGCTTGTAGCACAACCCAACGCTGAAATTTAAGGCTATATTTCAATTTCCTTGTACTTAATATGAGGCACCTATTTGTACTTAAGTCAGATCCTGTGCTATTTCAGGCTCAAATGTGGGAGGTAAAATAATTATATAGGAAACCTCAGCAAGGGGAGAAGTTTCCCCCTGTAGAGATATGGTTGTTTCTTCACTGCTTTGTATTCTGGAGGCTCCGATCGCAGTTTTGCTGTCTACCAACCAAAGGGAATTAATGCAGCAGTCAGAGGCAAACCTTATGCAATGCGACAGGTGCTAATCTTCCAGGAAATTCATCCTACCTCCCACCCATTAAGGGAATTTTATGTAAAAATGGTTTAATGTCTCTTTAAAGGTGTCAGCAAGCATGTGAGGACCACACAGCTTGGGTTCCACTGAAAGTAATGGAGTGAAATTGTCTGCATAATTATTTTAGTTGGATTGAGAATCTGCAGTCCTCTCTTGCTTCAGGAAATAAACCTCTGTTAAAACCATATGGCAGTATTCTCAGAAGAGACGTGATTACAGGGCCACTTCTCTTTCACATCTCTAGGCAGAGTTAGAGAAAGTTGTTATGTTTGTGCATAATTAATCCTTCTTTTTCCTTGTGAGCAGACACAAAAATGTCATTTTTAGCGTGTGTGAGGGTACTGGTGTGTTTGTTTGCATACACACGTAAGCTTGCTTTTCAGTGTACTGAAGCAGCAATAAATGGTGAATAAAATTAGAGGCACGGAAGGAATGTACCATCATGTGTACATAACCAAAACTGCCTAACAGAGGAAGTCCATCAGAATGAGTTATGCTTAAGTTTGGCATAAGCAATGGTACTTTTAGAAACTACAGCCAGTGGAAATGATGTTACCTTACTTTAAACGAGGCCTCTTAACTCACACACACACGCAAAATAAAATACAAAGGGCAGGTTTTAATTACAGTGCACCTCATCCTTCTCCCTGGCATGTCATCTCCTGCCACTTTTACAGGTGACTGTGGGGTTACCCTGGTCTGACGTGATGGGGAATGTGATACCTTTTGGCAGTGTAGTGGCACTTCTGATCCTGCTGTGCTGTGGGACTGTGGTCCCGCACCTGGGTTGGCATGGGCAGAGCCCAGCTCCTTGTGCTCAGGATGCTCCCAACAGCCATCAGGAGCTGGGTACCCATCCCTGTCTGGCAGGGGTCGGGGAGCTGCTCCTTACAGGAGAAGGCCTTTGACCAGTTTTTCATGTCACTGTTTTTGTGAAAGCAGAGAAGGAAACATCCAAACACTAAATACGAAGGTGTCAAAACCACAGAGCTTGGTAGAGGTACCAGTTATCTTAACTGTCAAGTGAGCGAGCCTTGACTTTCACTTTAAATTCAGAGGCCACAATTCTCTCATATATCAGTTTTATACCAGCGTGCATCCATTTATTTTAGTGAAGATTTATGCCAAAATCAACAAGAAAGCAAGAAACATTATCAAAACATTAGCAAACAGTAATATCAGCCATTCTCAAACACTAGCAAGAAACTTTATCAAAGAAAAGCAAAACTGGAAAAAGTACTTTTCACTCTCAAATCTGAGTGATGTGCAAGAAGTAAATTGCAACCACACCAGGTGAGAGAGTGAGTATTGGGGATGGAGGTTCTGTTCAAATGATGCAATGAAATATTAGTATCGTGGAGAAGGGAGCATATTTTCCCTACTGAAGACAAGATACATAATTTTAAACCGATGTCTTGTCGGAAATGCTGCCAGATGCTGGGGGGTAGACTTGACAGCAGATCACCCTTGGCAGTAGTTGGGCCATCTAAATCCGTCAGGGATTAGAAATTGGGTTCAGTCCTAGTCTAATGTTGGTCCTTTGATGAAGGGGAATCATTAGTACACAGAGTCCTCTGTCAAGGGAGGAATAACTTGTTTGTGCATCAAAAGCAGTCAGTGATGGGGACACTGACAGCCAAACTCCTTTTCTGCTGCTAAAAGGAGAATAATCCCATTATTCCTTGTGGGAAGGTGGAGTGAAAGGACAAGGAATGATCCATCCTACCTGGAGAAGAGTTAGAAAACCTCTTCCTTTGTCATAATGCTGAGTTCTCTGTAGACTTTTACTAAAAAAATAACTTTCTTTTCTTAAGCTTTGACTTCTGCACAGTTTGTGTTGAAGCTGGAAAAAGTTTTCCATCCCTCTTTTCTGTTCTTGCCTTTTTACTTCGTTTAAATTGGTTAAGACAGATGAGTTTTACTTGTAAAAAAACGCAAGGCAACACACCACTAAAAGATATCCAATTTCTTCAGCATCACCAGCATTGCTTGTTTAACTTTTCTTGGACAAAAGGAGAAGAGCACTTTGCATTCTATTTTCCATCACTCTTTGATGGAATTAAGTCAGGGTTGTGCTTAAAGAAAAAGAAAACCCTCATATGTATGTGTTGTCCTCTAATAAATGGTGCCAGTAACTTGAGTGAGCCTTATTTGTGGAAAAAAAGCAAGCAGTAGGGCTAAAATGTAGACTACACAGCTTGTATCTAAAACTCCATAATCGAGGGATCGAGTTTTGGCCGTGCAGAGACATAACTGTAACCATTACAGTGGAAGCAGCTATATTATTCCTAAAAATGAGTCATATGACATTAAAAACAAAGCAAATAATAAAATTCAAATTTGTGCAAGCTGTAAAGACTGCAAGGCCAGGCTCTCTCCCACTGAAGACGATGGCAAAGACTCTATTCATGGCTCTGACAGATGGCTTGGGCCTCATACAATCCCATTTTTCCAATTGTAGGTTTATACTTTTTTATCCTGCAAATTAAATGAGGATTTGCCACCCGCAAAATAAAGCCCAAAGAAATAAACTTACTTTAAATAGAACGAGCTATTGAGTCGATATTAATAGCATGGGGATGATGAGTATTTCCAGGATTTAAGTACTTTAGTGTTATTTCTGCCTGTTTTAAGAGAGCAGAATAAAATATCCTTGCTACTCTTACATTGCAGAGATGTTTTCCACTGGTGCACTGTAGTGGGCATCCAAACTTAATGACTCACCAAAATAATAAAATAGTCAGAGAGTATTCGAAGCATGTGTCAGTGATGATCCAATGTATTCAACGTCTTTCCAAGCTCAAAGCATATGTGTATATAGGTAGGGCTGTAAGTATGTGCTTGTGTACGTATTTGAAAGCTATCAGTTTCACAGCTGCCCATTTGAACAACTTGTGGCTTTTATAGCTAGGCATTTACACCTTCTGTTTCTTCAATTTTCCTTTTTCCAATGGGTTGCACCCACGATGTAACGCCCAAGTGAATTTCTGTTTAGCAGTGAAATAATGGCGTAGTTACCACAGGGTCAAAGTAAAGCCTGTGAGCTATAATCTTCTTTGAAAAATGAACTTGGAGGAGGATTGTGCAGCTCAGGAGACTGGTTATACGACAGAGGTTTCCCTGTCTTGTATGCTACATGCTGTCCAGTGACCGAAAATGAATGCCCTCTGAGCTCCCCTGGTGTATGGGCAAGGGAGACTCATGAATTCAGAAATAAAAATCAGACCCTGTTTGGACCTATCTTCTCCACCATGCCTTGAGGAGAAGCCCACTTTCTCCGAAATTTGCTATGGCTGGAAGGACTAGAAGAGGTATTTGGTGTTTCTGTGGGGTGAGCTCCTGAAAAGCTCCCTGCAGAAGCAGCCGGAGCAGTCATAGGGGACATCTTGCCTGCGGTGGTCCCAGCCTTTCGCAGGTTTTTCCCAGGTGTTTGTCAGCGCAGTTTGCCACACTGTGAATGGCATCGCCCGCTGCTTGCGTTGGCCACCCTCCAGCTCCGTCTCACAGGCGTATCCCCCCCACCACCCGCATTCCTGGGGATTTGTTACCTTCTGGTAGCCAAACGTGCAGGCAACCAGGGCAGGGGGTGACATTTATTCTCTAGGACTCTGTTTTCCTATTGTTTTTAAGTTCACAGGAGGCTCCCTGTTACTAAACAAACTTTACAACTGTCGGCAAAATGGTCAGCCCCCTGCCAGAGCCCTTCAAAAAAAGATTACATTCCTCGAAGCCAAATGCAGTTGTGTCACTTATCTCCCTCCCCTCTGTCCCCCCTGAGGCTTTCAGTACGAGGCATTGTCCCTGAGCAGGTTAAACACCTGGCTTAGGTACTGAATTAGTGACCTGCAAAGCCCATAAAGACAGGCTTAACTTTGGCCAACTGCTTGCATCTCATGCGCATGCAATGCTTTGCTGAGATTTGGGCATGATGTTATGAAAAACAGCCCATCCGGGGTAGAGGCAGTCAGCCCTAGGGCTTGGGGGGTTTCATGTGAGATGAATATATGCAGGGCTGGAGTTTCTGTAGTAAGGACAGGATTTGTGTTTGTGTAGCTCACAGCAGAAAGTAGCTTTTCTTTTCTTCTCCACCAAAGGAAAAAAAAAAATTCAATGGAGATAGTTATGAATGAAGTACTTCCAGGAGCAAATAATGCAAATAATGAGGCTGTCTTGTTGGAAAATCCTGGGATTTTATAGTCTGTCACTGCTTTGAGGAGTTCCCTACATTCTTATAGGTTGTCCAAAACATTTGCTTCCAGGCTTAGTGTTGTTTTTTTTTTCTGGAAGAAATTTGTCATTTTGATGTCCCCTGTTCTTCATACTGGCATGGAGAGGAGCACATAGGTTTTAGCAGAGGGGAATAGCCAGGGCTACTCTGCGTGGGACCATTTCTCTTCGACTAACGTGTAGACACACAAATAAGAAAGCAACAACCAAAACCAATCATGGACTAGTATCTTGGACCTTCATCTGGGGATGCAGGAACACTCTTGAGCATTGGGAATGAAATTCTAGTTTTACTTCATTGTGTCTGCCCCGAAAACTAGTGGAAACTCAGAGTCATGCTTGCTAAATTAACAGTGAAATCAATCTTGTAATATCCACTATGAGGCAAAAAAATGGCAGTTATACTGAAGTTAGAGCAGTAGGAAACCCTGGCACAGAGGGGTTAAGGCCAGCGTTTCCAAACTCAGGTTCCTGGTGGTCTGGGATACCTAAGCAGACACAACCTGCATTTCACCTTTCATGGCAGCTGGAGATGCCGAACTCTTTGCAGCATCAGGCCCACGGTTAGCACGAGCTGCCTGGCTTGATGTACTCATGTTAAAAATATTGTGTACGTGACTTAACCACGCACAGACAATCACTCAGTCCTAGAACAGTAGGGCTAAAAGAAACCTCAGGCGACCTAGTCCATTTTTCCTCAGAGGAAGTATTATATATACTTAGATCATCATTGACATCTGTCCAAATTCTTAAATCCTCCAGTACTATGCCTTCCACTTACTTACCAAGTCTGGTTTTTGTGTTTTTTTCTTTTATACTTAAAAAGGAGTTTGCTAATACCATACATTAATCTCTTAAATCTCCTCTACCTCAAATGAAGCCAGCTTTTTCTTGTTCTGTTCTCAGCTGACATAGAGATCAATTGATTACCATCTTCTTTAGAAAACATTTTACTCTTATCACGTCCTTTCCTGCTTGTCTCTTTTCTAGACTAAACAAATATATTTCCTTCAACTTTTCCATGTAGGTCATGCTTTTTAATTCTCTTATCACTCCTGTTGCTCTTCTCTGGATTCTCCTTTGTCTGTATCCTTCTTAGAGGGTGGTGTCCCAAACTGGATAAAGCACTCCAGATGATGTCTCACCACTTCTGAGCAGAGTGTAATAGTTACCTTCTATGTCTTCGATGCAACATAAACATTAATCTTTCCCAGAACTGCATTCACTTCATTTAAAAAAAAAAAAAAAAAAAAGACAGAATCCTATTATTGACTCACATTCAACTTGCAACTCTTTGCTACCCTTAGATCTTCCTCCGCTGTACTGCTGCTTAATAGATTTGTCGTTGTGGTGCATTTCAGCATTTGATTTCTTGCTCCAAAGTGTGATACTATTAGTACAATGCACTTAACTTTCACTGCATGCCATTTTACTAATGACATGTCAAATATCATTTCTCCCATTTGCTAAGATCATTTTGAATTCTGACTCCCTTCTCCAAAGTCTGGAGGACTCCTCCCTGCTGGAAGTCATCTCAGGATGTTATAATCGTGCTTTGTATTGCATCATCCATGTTATTGGAGAAAATAGTAAATATTAATTGGCCAAAGACACATAAAATACCTTCCATTTCAATATCACTAGTGATAGTCAGCAGGCAACCTTGTAACACCAAACTCCCATCCATGCATCCCCTATGGCTGTGTTTTAGCCTTTAAATGACACTTTCTTTCCCTCAAAGACTTGAAAGCAGAAGTTAATCCATCCCAACTTCCACCTGAGACAGAAATGCCCCTGCTGACGTTGGCAGATAGAGATGGAGCATAACAAGAGGATAAAAACTGGAACTTACCTCCAGGATTGTTGGCAGGATCTTCAGACCAGCATTTCTTCTCTTAAGCCCAGCTGCATCATTTATGTGCCGCTTAAGGCTGTCCATCTTCAGAACTTGCGCATCGTGTAGGTGCTTGTGCAAGTGCTCTGATTACACAGAAAGCTGAATACTTTCTGCAACATGAAAGTTGCCTCAGTAAACCCACTCATTGCCAGCACCACGAGACTTTTTTACACACTTGAGTGTATACATAAAAACAAAGAAGAGTGTTAAGCATAATTTTTACTGAGGGAACCACCAATTCTTAATACCTTTCAGGAGGAAGAAAGGGAGACATCCATCCAACTGGCATGACAAATTTGATGCCACAAACCTAAGCTCATGGAACTGCCAGGGATCTGTAAAGCTTTTAAAGGATACGCCTGTTTTTGACATTCAAAACAAAAAATCTTGAGAGATTTTTGTGGAAAACACTGATGGGCCAGCAGCTAAATGACATTTCTCAACAGTCAGACAGACTCCACACAGACTGAAGAGATGTCCGGTTTTAGAAGGACAGGTTAATTACTTTCTGTGCTATGCCCAAGAACAAATAATACTTGGCCTGTTTTACTTACTGAGTAGGAAAAGATGTGTGAGGGTGGTGGTTTTTTTTTTTCCTAAAGGCTTCTGCATCTCCACTTCTGCCTCCATATAGCCTGAGTGGAGGTGCCCTTTATATAACAATAACTTGATACTACTCAAAATACTTGGTGCTGCAAGCAGGGGAGTGGAATGCAATAAGAACACTTTAGCAGGTCTGAGGGTGAGTAAACTCCAGTAGTTTTGGAAGGAGAGGGTAGGGTTTTCAGTGTATGTCTCTCTCTTACTTGGCATTCACAGACAACAAGAATACAAGGATTAACATAGTAGACTCCGTTTATTACACTTGGGTGGATAAAGCAATTATCTGTCTATCACAGCTGTGGTAACTTGTGCAACAGCATTAACATGGGTGGATACGTGGATGAATGCTACTCTGCCACAGAGGGTGCTGATACACAAGATAATCCTTCAAGTCAAACTTGTAAAGACTCTTTTCTTTTGGAGTTTATATCACGTTACCCCCACTAGTATAGATTGAAATGGCGTCTTTTTTATTTTTAACCACGTTTTCAGGTTTCTTTAGCCATCTGAATTTTATTAGTGAGGTTATTTTAGAAATATCCCACTTTAATCAAGTTTAAACAATCTGCTTAAAACCTGCTGCATGGATATAAACACAGTAGTCTTCTAATGCAGCAAAACAATCTGTTGAAAGATAGAGTACAAACATGCACACATCCATCTATTATTGCTTAACTGTTGTTTCTTCCATGCCTGAATTCCCATTGTAACCACAGCGTTCAGCCTGCAATATGGTCCTGGCTTTGGGGGTGTAAAACAAAACCAAAAATGAAAATGCACCTTATTGATGTCTAGAGAGCAGAGTGGCATAGCATCGGAGAGCTCTTAGACTAGATTTAAACTAAGCGCCTTAAATCTGGGTTAATGGCTGTGTTTATATCACCACCC